>NC_064641.1:847841002-848147788 GCF_023864345.2 Schistocerca serialis cubense | reverse complement strand
TGAAGCCGATAAAAAACCGTAGCAATTGCTCTACGAGTCCGATGTTGTCCACGAACGTTACTGCGAAAGAGACTACTCACCAATTTCTACTGAAGATAGAATGCTACTCGATTAAATCTCAAGCGAAACGTAGGAGAGGGAGTGAATCTCTAGAACTTCCATTCGTACGTAGAGAAATGGGAAGAGCAGTACGAGAACTGAAAGAAAATAATGCACGAGGCTCTGGTGACTCACAAATCGAACAAATAAAACAGTTTGGGCCCAAAACTAATGAGTGGCTTGTGAGGATGATGAACATATATTTGGAAACATTTCAGATTCCCAATCTGTGGAAGATAGGACAAGTAGTTACTTTACTAAAGACGAACAAAGAGCAAACTGAGCTCAAGTATTTCCCTAACCTACCAGCTAAATGAAATATTTGAAAGAATGATACTCTCAAGTATCACAACCAAAATCTATACAGAATGTATCTCTGAAAAGGCTGGTTTGAGACGATGGAAAGCGGGCTGTAGTCAAAATTTGAAGCCGACGCACCGCACTGAAGGTTTCAGTTGAGAAGAACCACTGCTGTCTAAGAGGCATGCTGCAGAATTGAGGATTCTGCGCAACCCTCAAAAAAAAAAAAAAAAAAAAAAAAGTTCAAATGTGTGTCAAATCTTATGGGACTGAACTGCTAAGGTCATCAGTAACTAAGCTTACACACTACTTAACCTAAATTATCCTAAGGACAAACACACACACCCATGCCCGAGGGAGGACTCGAACCTCCGCCGTAACCAGCCACACAGGCCTCGACTGCAGCGCCCAAGACCGCTCGGCTAATCCCGCGCGGCTAACCCTCCAAGTGAACAAAAATATTATAAATGAAAACATAACCGACACTGGTGTAATTTCTACAGTATTTATTATTTATTTCACAAGCCATTTTTCGGCTGTTACGTCATCATCATGCACAAAGATAAATATGTAGTGCAGTGAAATTATGTTGATCAATGCATTTAAACTGGGGCATCTACAGAGTATCTCCATTTCCATAGGCGAAAAATGTTAGCGTCCGTTTTAGAATAAAACAAGAAGGATTATTCCAATGTAAATGCGATGTAAGATTATTTAACTAAGATAATGTATCCAGAATGAGATTCTGACTCTGCAGCGGAGTGTGCGCTGCTGTGAAACTTCCTGAGAGATTAAAAGTGTCTGCCGGACCGAGACTCGAACTCGGGACCCTTGCCCTTCCCCGGCAAATGCTCTACCAACTGAGCTACCCAAGCATGA
This sequence comes from Schistocerca serialis cubense, assembly GCF_023864345.2. Lineage (NCBI taxonomy): Eukaryota > Metazoa > Arthropoda > Insecta > Orthoptera > Acrididae > Schistocerca > Schistocerca serialis. Next base: position 848,146,510 of record NC_064641.1, on the reverse strand, counting down.
CTCACGACCCGTCCTCACAGCTTCAATTCTGCCAGTACCTCGTCTCCTACCTTCCAAACTTCACAGAAGCTCTTCTGCGATCCTTGCAGAACTACAACTTCTGGAAGAAAGGATATTGCGGAGACATGGCTTAGACAAAGCCTAGGGGACGTTTCCAGAATGAGATTTCCACTCTGCAGCGGACTGCGCGCTGATATGAAACTTCCTGACAGACTGAAACTATGTGCCAGACCGAGACTCGAACTCGGGACCCTTGCCCTTCGCGGGCAAGTGTTCTACCAACTGAGCTACCCAAGCAAGACTCACGACCCGTCCTCACAGCTTCAATTCTGCCAGCTGCAATTCTTAGGCTGTGGCTAAGCCATGTCCCCGCAATATCCTTTCTTCCAGGAGTGCTAGTACTGCAAGGATCGCAGAAGAGCTTCTGTGAAGATTGGAAGGTAGGAGACGAGGTACTGGCAAAATTGAAGCTGTGAGGACGGGTCGTGAGTCATGCTTGGGTAGCTCAGTTGGTAGAGCACTTGCCCGCAAATGGCAAGGGTCCCGAGTTCGAGTCTCGGTCCGGCACACAGTTTTAATCTGTCAGGAAGTTTCTTTAATGTATGTAACGCATTAACTTATGAACTATATACAAATTACAACAGTTGTTCGCAGAAGAAAATATACTATAAACTTTGCTGACACGCTCCAAAGGTGTGTGACTGAACAAAATAATCTTGTCTTTAATAGGTCCTGAATTACAAACAGATAAGGCATACTAGTGATCTTAAGCAGGTAAGTGAATCAGCTTTGATTATACAAAGTCAATTTTTTTAACACAAGAGAAACTGCAGTAACTGAGATAAAGGAAAATTGGGCATGTAAGAGGGGTAATTTACAATATCGCCTCGATGGGATTATGAGTAGTATCTGAAATTGAAAGTGGCGAGTAAGGGAATAGTGTCCAGTTATTCAATACTAAGCTTGGGCTCATGGTCATATTCTTATAAATTTCCATTATTTCAAGATAGTTCATTCCTTTATGGATGTGATGCAATACTTCATGTTTCACCGTCTATCTATGGCCTTCTTGAAGCAGGTGCTTTGCAAAAACATGGTCTACTTTTCTAACTTTCCAACTTCTGTGGTGTGCCTTCAAACAGGTGCATATTGTCGTCCCAGACTGACCCATATAGAATTTGCCACAATTACAATTAATTTTACATATTCCACTCTTTTCCCCAGCTGGAGTGTCCAACAACGTAGTGCACATAAAATGTTTTTACGTTCCTCAATTTAAGCTTTCTGCCTACATTCAGCGAGACTTTGCACCATTGGAATTGTGCACCATTTACTGTGTTCATAGGGTGGTGGGTCGAGAACAGAGTAAAGAGGAGAGTACACCTATTGTTTTTGCTTTTTCTGCATTATGGACTTCACCAACGCAGGAAGGGTGGCCATTGTTTGAAGCTATTTGTTTGATTGCATTTCATTACATTTGGGAGTTGTCTTCACCGATGAGGACGTATATTAGGCGATGTCTCATTGAATGACAGGCAGCATGTTTATGGGCCACTGGGCGTTGATAATTGGCAGGTATTACAATATCTGTGGTAGCATGTTTCCTACAAATCTTGAAAGCATGAATGTGGTCTCTGATGTCTTTGATTAGATCTAAATAATTTATGCAGTTACCACCAAATTCCATTGTGATTTTTAAACTGTTTTGTTTAGAATTTAGTTGCTTGAGGTATTTTTGAAGTTGTCTGGTAGTACCTGTCCACAAGCACAACACATCATCTACATACGTAAAGCGGTACACAGTCTTGTAAGACAGTGGATAATTTTTCAAAAATTGTTTTTCGAAATAGTTCATGAAGATTTCAACAAGGACTGAATTGAGGGGGAATCGCATAGTTAGGCCATTCAACTGGAGAACAAACCACGGTGCGTACGTCACAGCAAGTGACACTGCCGGTCTTACGAGTGCCAGCAGCCGTCACGGGCGGGCAGCGAGTAACTATTCCAAACGAGTTTAATAATTCTTGATTAAGACCTTTGGTGGGCACATTTTCAGTTAAATATTGATTTCCCGTGTGCCTTACACAAGGCCGAGAGTTCGTGAAGTGTGGCGGACAAGTTGAATGATGTGACGTCACAAGCACGTAGCAGCGCCCAATATACACTACTGGCCATTAAAGTTGCTACACCAAGAGGAAATGCAGATGATAAACGGGTATTCATTGGACAAATATGTTATACTAGAACTGACATGTGATTACATTTTCACGCAATTTGGGTGCATAGATCCTGAGAAATCAGTACCCAGAACAACCACCTCCGGCTGTAATAACGGTCTTGATACGCCTAGGCATTGAGTCAAACAGAGCTTGCATGGTGTGTACAGGTACAGCTGCCCATGCAGCTTCAACACGATAACACAGTTCATCAAGAGTAGTGACTGGCGTATTGTGACGAGCCAGTTGCTGGGCCTCCATTGACCGACGTTTTCAATTGGTGAGAGATCTGGAGAATGTGCTGGCCAGGGCAGCAATCGAACACTTTCTGTATCCAGAAAGGTCCGTACAGGACCTGCAACATGCCGTCGTGCATTATCCTGCTGAAATGTAGGGTTTCGCAGGGATCGAATGAAGGGTAGTCCCACAGGTCGTAACACATCTGAAATGTAACGTCCACTGTTCAAAGTGCCGTCAATGCGAACAAGAGTTGACCGAGACGTGTAAAAAATGGCACCACACGCCGTGTGATACGCCAATATGGCGATGACGAATACACGCTTCCAATGTGCGTTGACCGCGATGTCGCCAAATACTGATGCTACCAACATGATGCTGTAAACAGAACCTGGATTCATCCGAAAAAATGACGTTTTGCCATTCGTGCACCCAGGTTTGTCGTTGAGTACACCATCGCAGGCACTCTACATCTACATCCATACTCAGCAAGCCACCTGACGGTGTGTGGCGGAGGGTACCTTGAGTACCTCTATCGGTTCTCCCTTCTATTCCATTCTCGTATTGTTCGTGGAAAGAAGGATTGTCGGTATGCCTCTGTGTGGGCTCTAATCTCTCTGATTTTATCCTCATGGTCTCTTCGCGAGATATACGTAGGAGGGAGCAATATACTGCTTGACTCTTCGGTGAAGATATGTTCTCGAAACTTTGACAAAAGCCCGTACCGAGCTACTGAGCGTCTCTCCTGCAGAGTCTTCCACTGGAGTTTGTCTATCATCTCCGTAACGCTTTCGCGATTACTAAATGATCCTGTAACGAAGCGCGCTGCTCTCCGTTGGATCTTCTCTATATCTTTTATCAACCCTATCTGGTAGGGATCCCACACTGCTGAGCAGTATTCAAGAAGTGGGCGAACAAGCGTACTGTAACCTACTTCCTTTGTTTTCGGATTGCATTTCCTTAGGATCCTTCCAATGAACCTCAGTCTGGCATCTGCTTTACCGACCATCAACATTATATGACCATTCCATTTTAAATCACTCCTAATGCGTACTCCCAGATAATTTATGGTATTAACTGCTTCCAGTTGCTGACCTGCTATTTTGTAGCTAAATGATAAAGGATCTATCTTTCTGTGTATTCGCAGCACATTACACTTGTCTACATTGAGATTCAATTGCCATTCCCTGCACCATGCGTCAATTCGCTGCAGATTCTCCTGCATTTCAGTACAATTTTCCATTGTTACAACCTCTCGATACACCACAGCATCATCCGTAAAAAGCCTCAGTGAACTTCCGATGTCATCCACAAGGTCATTTATGTATATTGTGAATAGCAACGGTCCTATGACACTCCTGTCTGTGATGCAGCGTCAAGGGTAACCGCAGCCATGGTCTCTGAGCTGATAGTCAATGACGCTGCAAACGTCGTCGAACTGTTCGTGCAGATGGTTGTTGTCTTGCAATCGTCCCTATCTGTTGACTCACGCATCGAGACGTGGCTGCACGATCCGCTACAGCCATGCGGATAAGATGCCTGTCATCTCGACTGCTAGTGATACGAGGCCGTTGGGATCCAGCACGGCGTTCCGTATTACCCCGCTGAACCCACCGATTCCATATTCTGCTAACAGTCATTGTATCTCGACCAACGCGAGCAGCAATGTCGCGGTACGATAAACCGCAATCGCGATAGGTTACAATCCGACCTTTATCAAAGTAGGAAACGTGAAGGTACGCATTTCTCCTCCTTACACGAGGCATCACAACAACGTTTCAGCAGGCAACGCCGGTCAATTGCTGTTTGTGTGTGAGAAATCGCTTGGACAGTTTCCTCATGTCAGCAAGTTTTAGGTGTCGCCTCCGGCGCCAACCTCGTGTAAATGCTCTGAAAAGCTAATCATTGGCATATTAGAGAATCTTTTTCCTGTCGGTTAAATTTCGTTTCTGTAACACGTCATCTTCGTGGTGTAGCAATTTTAATGGCCAGTAGTGTATTTACTCAACAACTATGATCAACCTGAAGAACAATTTACCAAAATTTAACGAGGAAATGTAGTCTTTCGTTACTGCAGTGATTGGTATTACCAAAAGTAATTCAGAGTACAGGTAGCAACAAAACCGATAACATGGCACACAACCACGTTACTTAAATGGCAGGCACTCTACAATGTAGGATATAAAATATAAAATTTCATGTGACCAAGCAACCTCGTGGGTTTCAACAAACTACTCCCAGAAGCGGACGCCCGCCCACTCAGCTGTTCCTAATGCAGGCTCGGCAAGGACCCCAAAACGGTCACGAATAGGCACGAAAAATCCCAGAACTAGTGGGTGTCTAAAACAGACTGACATCTGCCTTAAGTAACTAGAAACACAATAATTCATTACAGCACATCATCTGTAGAATTAATCAACCTATTAATGAACATCAGCTAAGCAGTACAAATCTATTATCTCAAATTGTAAGAATTTATTAAACTAGTCATTTAGAGTTAAGACACGTGTCTCTCAGACACACTATCACTTTGGGATAGAAACGTAACAGTAATGTTATTTCATTTCGCAGCAAAATATATCCAGGGAAAATTTTATCCATGTATATCTATAGCAATTGGCCAGATTAACTCCGTCGTGTGATACAAATACAATAACCAGGCGGCACTCAGACAAGGACCAGCCAAACTGTTTTCATTGGCGGTTAACACTGACAGCAGCAATCTGCAAACAGAATGTATCAGCACTCCACGCGCTAGTAAACGTTAATCATCACATGACATACAGCTGTCACTAGAACCTTGCTTACTAAGCAAGTTGAAATTAACACATTCGAGGACAGACTCAGTAGGAGTAGCAACGGCCGGCCAAGAAAATGAAGTCAACAGCACTGCACCCAGTAGTAGATTCCGGCCACAATTTACAGCACAAGCAAGGCCCTTACCCTCTTGCTCGTTCGAAGAAGCCAGCCCCCGCAGATCCCGGTGCCAGGAGACATGCAGGAAGCGAAATACACAAACGGCTTCCCAGTAACGTGACTGCTTCCACGCCGGGGACGTTTGCTACGGCGCCGTCACCCGAGTAAACAGCCCCTTTTAGATGTGCTCTTCCTGCTGCCTTCTACGGCGCCTGGACTGTCCACCAGACTTCCCAAACGACGTTACTGCTAGGTGTCCCAAAGCAAAATCCTCGCTACCCCTCGCTCCTCGAACGGCCACGTTTGTGCGCTCTGCTCACACCGCCGGAGAGATGACCCGTACCGGCGGCGCGAATATGGCTGATCGAGCCACACGGCTCACCAAGCTCTTTTTTCTTTTTTTAACAGACAACCTTGTAGGCAAAAAGGGTCTTCTTTAGATTTTTAAATAACAGTTAAGCCTTAGTTTATACCCAAGATCATTCTTTTTTTTAGTTTAGCTATAATGCTTCGTTTCTCTACGAAGTCATTTGTGTTGTGTTCTATAATCTTATACGTGTCATGAAGTGTTGAAAATTTATCCTTTTTAGGGTATCAATAAACTTTCCTATCAACGAAAACAATCAATATTGAAAGCTTAATGTAACTGAATAGATCAAAAAAATCTACTAATCAAGTGGCGGGAGGAGAAAAACATATAAAGGTATTGAAATTGACAAGCTTTCGGAGCGAGTGACTCCATCTTCTGTCAGATGAGGTTGAAGGGGAAGGGGTGAAAGAAAAGGACTCAAATGTTCAAATGTGTGTGAAATCTTATGGGACTTAACGCTATGGTCATCAGTCCCTAAGCTTACACACTACTTAACCTAAATTAACCTAAGGACAAACACACAAACCCGTGCCCGAGGGAGGACTCGAACCTCCACCGGGACCAGCTGCACAGTCCATGACTGCAGCGCCTTAGACCGCTCGGCTAATCCAAGGAAAAGAACTGATGAGGTTTAGGAAATGGGAGATCAGAAAAGTCGCCCAGAACCCCGCGTCAGGGTAGACTTACCACACGGGATGAAAAGGAGAGACTGGTTGTTGGTAACTGCACCGGACGAGATTTGAAAATCTCACGGCTTGGAGGTGAAAGACAGGGTAATACACAAGACAGAGATTGCCGGGAACAGAAAACATCGCCCGCGAGGTAATAATAGCGAAAAGCTATGTGCATTGTACGTAATATACTTGGGGTAGGGGCCACAGAAAAATAGACAGGACAGAAAATAATATATGCAGAAACCTAAAAGGAAGTGAAGAAAGCAGAAGTTATTGAGAAGAATTGTTGAAACCGAAGAAATCAAAGTAAATTAAGACCACGTGGGTGACGAGAACCAAGGACATGTTGTAGCGCCAGTTCCCGCCATGCCCCCATAACCAGAAATCACACAGGTTGAAACCTGATAAACAAGCAGGCGATACCACTGAACCCCCTCATCTGATCCATTGACCAGGGAATAAAACACGTTTGAGATATGCCCAGACATTAACAGCAAAGTGGGCTGGAGCACCATGATGTAGCAGCCACATAATCCTTCGAATAATCAACGGCACTTCTTCCGGCAAAGCCACCCCCAAGAAACGCCGATAGTTCTGGCCTGTTAGACGACATGGAAGGAAGACTGGTCCCAAAATATGGTCGTCAATTATCCCGGCCCACACATTCAAGCTGTACCGATGCTGACTGATGATTTGCTGTCACCACACCATGGGAGTTGTGCATACACTCCCACAGATGACTTATGAAAGTCGAAGATATCACTCCATGTAGAGGTGGCCTCATCTATGAATAGGATGGATGACAAAATCCCGGAATCGTAGTTGCCTGGTGAAGAAACCAGTGACAAAACGGCTCCCGATGTGTAAAGTCCGTCGCTAGTAAGCCCTGCAACTGCTGTAAGTGATAAGGGTAGTAATAATTTTAATGGAGAATGTTCACCACGGCTGTCTTCCTGAAACGACCCTGTCTCATACAAACAGTGAAACACTGTTGCAAACATTGAATGCTGTGGATGTTGGCAGGGATAGGTCTTCTGATGCAACCTTGTTGCATGCCCATTGCCATTTGCCTTTCCGTAAGTAAACACCATGTCGGCAAGCTCTCGATTCAAATACAGAACCTCTGTGTACAGCACTATATCACATCCACTGCAAGGTGAGTCAACAAGAGAAGAGTTCTGAGACACTGGTGTCTAGGAGAAGAATCCAGATGGCACGTGCGGTGAAACAGCAGGGACGTCACGACTACTATGCCGTAGAACATGCTCTGCAAAACAGGATATTGTGTATTGCCACTATACACTGTCTGCCTACTCCATGTTCATCCTAAATGATAACTTGTTGGCATTTTTTGAAAATGTAAAAAGCTGAACAGTGTTTACATAACAGCTGGTATATGACATGTGTCGTTTCACAGGTGGCGCTCCCTTTGATAGTGTATGTTTTGGCAGTTACAATGTTGGTGCACGTTGCTGTAGGAGGGTGCATATGGCAACTCTTACAACGGGAACGGTCACAGGGGCAGAAGCCATAGCGTAGGGAAATGGACAGCGAAGGAGAGTTGGGTCTCTGACAAGGATACTGCGGAGATTGGTGGGGCGACGAAAAGCTACAGTTATAAAAACGGTTTCGATTGTAGTTCTATGTGTAAAAGACAGTCCGAACATTTTCGGCGAGGAAGCCTTCCACCCGTTCGGATTACAGATACAAGACGACGTGTTGTCAGTAAACATTTTCTGAATAACGACAGTGTCTTGCAGTTATTTAGAGAGTTTCGTGAACTATTTCAGGACACTTAGGCAAAGCTAACAATTTTGAGGCACATACATCATTAAAAGCCAAAATACAACCGAAATTCTTTCGGGCACGGCCAGTTCCATAAACTATTCGAGACAATGTAGCTAAAGAACTAGGGCAACTGCAAGAACAAGGGGTTGTTTAACAAATTACTGTAAGCCAACGGGCTTCTCCTCTAATGCCCCTCACCAAATCGAACGGTAAGTTACACCTATGTGCTGACGTCAACTCCACTGTCAATCCTCAGACAGTTGTAGCTTCATATATTTTGCCACACCAGAAGAACTAATGGACAGATTAGGCGCTAGTCGTTACTTCTCAAAAATTTACTTGCGATATGCTTACCTTCAGATACCCTTGGACGAACAATCACAGTAGTTTCTCGCGATCGATATTCACATGAGCTTGTTCGAGTTCCTGCGGTTGCCTTTCGGCAGTGAGTCAGCGCCTACCATATTCCAGCAGTATTAAAACAGTTGATTGGAGAGGTACCCTCCTTCACCAATTACTTGGATGTTATCGTCGTTTCCGGTCATATTCCAGAGAAACATTTTTCAAGTTTCCGAAGTCTTTTTGAAGTGCTTTCCTCTGAAGTTATCCGATGTAACAGTTAGAAGCGCTCATTCTTTTAGGCAGTTATTGCCAATGAAACTTCCTGGCAGATTAATTTTTTTTTCGGGACCGAGACAGACACGAACTCAGGACCTTTGCCTTTTGCAGGCAAGTGCTCTACCGACTGAGCTACGCAATCACGACTCACAGTCCGTCCTCACACCTTTACTTCCGCCAGTACCTCGTCTCCTACCTTCCGAACTTCACAGAAGCTGTACTGCGATACTTGCAGGACTGAAGAAAGTATACAGTATGCTGTCAGTAAAGCTATGATGATGGGTCGTGAGTCGTGCTTGGGTAACTCAAACGGTAGACCACTTGCCCACGAAAGGCAAATGTCCCGAGTTCCAGCACACAGTTTTAATCTGAGAGGAAATTTCATATAAACGCACACTCCGCTGCAAAGTGAAAATTTCATACTGAAGATACTGCAAATCTAGGACGTTCATCCATCACAGGTGTATCTCTCAGCCATTCGTGACTTACCAGAGCCCTGCAGTGTCGGTGAATTACTGGTAGTGTTAGGAAAACTTACCTACTATATTCGATTTATCCCAAATGCTGCTCAAATCGCAGCTCCGTTGCATCGATTTCGTAGGAAGAAGGTTCAGTTTGTGTGGTCACAGGAGTGTGCTGTAGCTGTCAAGAAATTAAAGGACGCTTTGTTGACTGACAGTTACCTGACACATTTCGATCCATCCAAACCAATTTTGACGGTTGACGCTTCATCATACGGTATCGGGGCAGTTCCTTCTCACAGAAACAATGGTACAGATAGACCAATTGCACTTGCACCAAAAAAACTGAATAAAGCACAGTGTAATTACTCCCAATTAGAGAACGAAGTTCTTGCAATAGTTTAAGGCGTCAGCAAGTTTCATCAGTGCCTGTACGGGTGTAAATTCTATCTCGTCAGGGGTACAAGCTGTTGACCTCACTTTTTAGCCCATCCCGCTGTTCACAGCTCAGATGCTGCAGCGCTGATCTTCCATTCTATCAGATTATCAGTATGAGACAGTACACCGTCGTATGAGTAAGCACTCCAACGCTGACACCCTGTCAGTGGTATATGTTGGGGTTGATCCTGTTTTTGACCATTCAGAGGACTTGTTTTTATGTGGGTGCCCAGGATGCAATGACGCTTTACGAGTTCCCAATCGCGTATAGGAAGATTTATCAAGAAATGACAGCGGATCCTGATTTGCAAGTGTTGGTGCAGTACATCCGCACCAGTTGGTCACGGATAGTCAAGGTGATTCAGAACTCATTAGTTCGTCGGTATTTCGGTATTTTGCACACCGACCATAGTCTGTCAATTCAGCAGGGTGTGATTCTCCTTCATATGGAATCGCATCATTCACGAATGCTTATACCAAGGTCTTTACAAGAAGTGCTTCATTTGCAACACAAAGGTCATTAGGGTATGGCCAAAACGAAACTACTGTCCCGACGCCATTGTACTTGAGTCGGGATCGACTCATAGGTAGGAAAATTGACAGTTACAGCTCTGCGAGACCTGTGCGGAGCATCAAGCTGCCCCAACCCACAAATTCTCTGTGTACCCTAAATCCGCCGCCTCGTGGCAGACTACACATCGATTACGCTGGTCCATTTCAGAACATTCGATAGTTAATTGTGCTTGATGGATTTAACAGATTTCCGTTTGTTGTAGTTTTTTGAGTGCTTCTCAAACTATCAAAGCACTGACGACAATTTTTTGTATACGGGGTCTTCCTGAAGTAATTGTTGTGGACAATGGATCGCAGTTTGTTTCAAATGAATTTCAATAATTCTGTGATGCCAACGGCATACAACACATGACTAGTGCACCGTTCCATGCTAAGTCAAAAAGAGAGGGAGAACGTTTTGTACACACTTTTAAGTAGAAAATGAACAGACTTCGTGCTGTCCACGGACGGGAACAGGCTCTACGAACATTCTTCGAGTCCTACAGTTCCCAGCCGAGAGACGTCAAGTCACTTGGCGAAGTTGCTTCATGGCCGACGCCATAGAACTTACTGCTTCCACCTCAGTAGTCGGCTAAGTACTCTTTCAGTACTCACTTCAAAATTAAGGATGTTATCTTTTCAGTGTGTTCGGCGCATTTAGGAGACGGGAATGTGGCACCATTACGACCGTGGGTTGATGAGTCTGGTAAGTTTCCATGAAAGAATAGAACATTTTTTTGCACCTTCGTGGTTGGTAAGCTTTATTATTCCAAGGATCGTATAAAGAATTTCAAAAATGTACAGCGTGCAGTTCATTGTTGACAGCCGTCTCTATTGTTTAGTGTGTCGACTGCGACTGAAAATGGAGAAAACCGAGTTTCCCTGCTATTATAAACATTTTCATTTGAGGGGTAGGAACAGAGACACAAATAAAAACAGGAATGGATGTAGTTCACACGGATTCTGAACCATCATTGAAGATCATTTACTTGTGGATTAATGAATTTAAACGTGATCGGACAAGCATCGAAGACAAAGCGCGCTCCGGCCGTCCAATTTGGGTCGCCACAAAAGAATCCATTCACTAAATCCATGAAACGGTAATGCAAGACGGCCGAATAACAATTCATGCAATTGCTGACACTGTACGCTTCTCAACCGAGCAAGTGCGTGGTATCCTGCAAGGAGAATTTGTTATGAAGAAGCTGTGTGCGAGGTGGGTGCAGCGATTGCTCACAGTGGACCACAAGCGTATCAGGCTCCGCATTTCAGGACAGTGTTTAGCGATGTTTAATCAAAATCCGAAAGACTTTTTGGGCAGTTTGTGACTGTTGATGAAACCTGGGTCCATCATTGCACACCATAGTCAAAATGGCAGTCAGAACAACGGACAAAGGCTGGGGAAAGTGCATCGAAGAAGGCAAAGACCATTTTGTCAGCTGATAAGGTGACGGCCACTGTTTTTGGGATTCCCAAGAAATAATCCTCATATATTATGAGGAAAAAGACAGAAACATAACTGGAGGCTATTTGCTTCATTGTTGGATCGCTTGAAACTTGCGTTAGCTGGAAAATCACCAAGGTTGGCACGTAAAAAAAAAAAAAAAAAAAAATGTTATTTCACGAGGATAATGCACCATCACACGCATCAGCGATAACAATGAGGAAAGTGCATGGTTTGGGTTTTGAATTGGGTCCTCATCCACCCCCTTCAACAGAGTTAGCCCCAAGTGACTTCTCCATGTTCCTTAACTTGAAAGTGTGGCTTATTGGGAAGAAATTTTTATCAAATGAGGATCTTATAGTCGCAGTCAACGAGTTTGCACAGCTTAACAGAACCAATTTTTCCGATGGGATGAAAACAACTGGAAGATCGCTGGACCTAGTGTATATCCCTCAAAGGAGACTATGCCGAGGAGTAAGGTGAGTTATTTGTGAAACAAACATTTTTCTTTCTTTTTTACCAGACTTGTCAAACGACCCTCGTATTAACATTCGGGGTCGTTCTCTTTTTGTCATTCCGGTGTGCACTACAATGAAATTCGTGTGTGGCGGCTGCGTCACCCTAGCTCAGGTCTCTCAGTTTCAGACTGGGTGCCACACAGGATCTCCCAGCCTCAGCCGTCGGTGCGACCCTCGGGTTCAGCGCGGTCAGTGCAGGACGTGCAGGTGCTTCTGACATCTGTGTCGGGTCTGGATCGCCCGACTGCCGTTCTTCACGAGTCCAGGGACCCGCCAGACGCCGCAATGTCGTCCGCTTCCATTGCACTTCAGCCACTGGTGACGGATGTGCGCCCTATGATCGCTTTTTCAGCCGCTGCGTCGCCGGCAGGGGTGCTGCATCGGCTGTCACCATAGCCGTAGCTCCTGCCTTCTCAGCGATATCTGTGGCCAAGTCTCCTCCCCGCCGGCGTTTCGCTGAAGTTTGGGAGAGGAGGAGGATGAGGAGGAGGAGGAGGAGGAGGAATATGGTTTCGAAGAAAGTCGACACCACAGAGGGGGCAACCATTCCGTGTACGGAGGATGGCACTACAGGTTCCACTTTCTTTCGACAGCGTCGGCGTCTGGAACCGCGCGACCGCTACGGTCGCAGGTTCGAATCCTGCCTCGGGTATGGATGTGTGTGATGTCCTTAGGATAGTTAGGTTTAAGTAGTTCTAAATTCTAGGGGACTCATGACCTCAGAAGTTAAGTCCCATAGTGCTCAGAGCCATTTGAACCATTTTTTTGTAATGAGTAAAGGAAAAATGTCATTAAAACATTGTGCGTGATTGTATCTCATTTTGCAGTTACTGTCATTAATTAATGTAAAAGCATTAATTTATGTGGGCGATGGCCTTGCCGCATTGGATACACTGGTTGCCAGTCAGATCACCGAAGTTAAGCGCTGTCGGGCATGGCCGGCACTTGCACGGGTGACCATCCGGGCCACCACTCGCTGTTGCCATTTTTCATGGTGCACTCAGCCTTGTGATGCCAATTGAGAAGCTACTCGACCGAATAGTCGCGGCTCTGGTCAAAGAAAACCATTGTAATGACCGAGAGAGCGGTGTGCTGACCACACGCCCCTCGTATCCGCATCCTCGGCTGAGGATGACACGGCTGTCGGATGGTCCCAATGGGCCACTTGTGGCCTGAAGACGGAGTGCTTATTAATTTATGTGTGTTCGGTAGGGGGAAGTCATGGTAAAATGGTTAGGAAGGAAAAAGTGGTCATCGGATATCTTTTGATCCGAACAACGCTTTTTTGTACAATATCAATGTAAAAAACAACGCCTGTTGCCCTATAAATTAAGTTCCTTATTATTTATTTGAGTTTGATAGTTTCTTCTGTGGACCATTAAAGCCTACATGGCGTCCGATCTGGAAAAATGGACACACAACTCACTGGGAAAAGTGGCCTAGGTGTTTACCCCAGAAAGAATTAGCGTTACCTCTATATCTCACGCAAAATGTTAGAGATCAGACTGACTTTTACAACTTTTCATATGTGCAAAGCTATCATCCGCCATTCTGTCCCTTTGTCACAATTCTGAACTGATAAGGTTATGTTATTTAAAACCGTCTCTGTTCTATCTGGCCTAATATAAAAGTCCGATTCAAAACGGCGTTCTGCAATCGGTTGGTATTCTTTCAGGAAGTAAGGCGGGAACATGCCTAGAAAATGTGCACCAAAATCAGAACAACAAACATGGGATCCTACTGATGACACTTGCCACAGTACCCGCTTATGTGCGGAAAATTCGTCACTATATAAGCCTTTGAAAAAATGCATGTAGTTCCAGTATATTATTTACTTTTTAACTAAAAATGTTTGATGTGATACCTTATAATAGTATGTAGACTGAAAATATTTAAGTTGCAATTTTTTATGAGTAACTTCGGTGTGGCGGAAATTGAATTTGTGTTTGAGTGACCACTACCTTTCCTCCCCACCCCCCTCCCGCCTCCTGCCCCACTTTACAATGCCAATCATTGAAGACCACTGGTTTAACTGTTCACAATACAGAAACAAACATAAGTATCTATATTAGTGGTGTTTGTTCTAGGTCGCAGGTCCGAATCCTGCGTCGGGTATGGATGTGTGTGATGTCCTTAGGTTAGCTAGGTAAGTAGTTCTAAGTTCTAGGGGACTGATGACCTTCAGATGTTAAGTCCCATAGTGCTCAGAGCCATTTGAACCATTCGAATATGTCCGAAAGATCAGACACCATTCGTATAGACATACACTCCTGGAAATTGAAATAAGAACACCGTGAATTCATTGTCCCAGGAAGGGGAAACTTTATTGACACATTCCTGGGGTCAGATACATCACATGATCACACTGACAGAACCACAGGCACATAGACACAGGCAACAGAGCATGCACAATGTCGGCACTAGTACAGTGTATATCCATCTTTCGCAGCAATGCAGGCTGCCATTCTCCCATGGAGACGATCGTACAGATGCTGGATGTAGTCCTGTGGAACGGCTTGCCATGCCATTTCCACCTGACGCCTCAGTTGGACCAGCGTTCGTGCTGGACGTGCAGACCGCGTGAGACGACGCTTCATCCAGTCCCAAACATGCTCAATGGGGGACAGATCCGGAGATCTTGCTGGCCAGGGTAGTTGACTTACACCTTCTAGAGCACGTTGGGTGGCACGGGATACATGCGGACGTGCATTGTCCTGTTGGAACAGCAAGTTCCCTTGCCGGTCTAGGAATGGTAGAACGATGGGTTCGATGACGGTTTGGATGTACTGTGCACTATTCAGTGTCCACTCGACGATCACCAGTGGTGTACGGCCAGTGTAGGAGATCGCTCCCCACACCATGATGGCGGGTGTTGGCCCTGTGTGCCTCGGTCGTATGCAGTCCTGATTGTGGCGCTCACCTGCACGGCGCCAAACACGCATACGACCATCATTGGCACCAAGGCAGAAGCGACTCTCATCGCTGTAGACGACACGTCTCCATTCGTCCCTCCACTCACGCCTGTCACGACACCACTGGAGGCGGGCTGCACGATGTTGGGGCGTGAGCGGAAGACAGCCTAACGGTGTGCGGGACCGTAGCCCAGCTTCATGGAGACGGTTGCGAATGGTCCTCGCCGATACCCCAGGAGCAACAGTGTCCCTAATTTGCTGGGAAGTGGCGGAGCGGTCCCCTACGGCACTGCGTAGGATCCTACAGTCTTGGCGTGCATCCGTGCGTCGCTGCGGTCCGGTCCCAGGTCGACGGGCACGTGCACCTTCCGCCGACCACTGGCAACAACATCGATGTACTGTGGAGACCTCACGCCCCACGTGTTGAGCAATTCGGCGGTACGTCCACCCGGCCTCCCGCATGCCCACTATACGCCCTCGCTCAAAGTCCGTCAACTGCACATATGGTTCACGTCCACGCTGTCGCGGCATGCTACCAGTGTTAAAGACTGCGATGGAGCTTCGTATGCCATGGCAAACTGGCTGACACTGACGGCGGCGGTGCACAAATGCTGTGCAGCTAGCGCCATTCGACGGCCAACACCGCGGTTCCTGGTGTGTCCGCTGTGCCGTGCGTGTGATCATTGCTTGTACAGCCCTCTCGCAGTGTCCGGAGCAAGTATGGTGGGTCTGACACACCGGTGTCAATGTGTTCTTTTTTCCATTTCCAGGAGTGTATATGCGGCATAAGACTAATAGGATCATTCAGTGCAGAGCACTCTTCGCCCGACCTCGTGCGGTTCTTCGCGTGATGTGACGAGCAGAAACAGGAAAGAGGGCTAGGTAGTGGCGGCAAATGGGAATTTGCATTGAGGAGAGAGCCGTGCTTTGGTGGTTAGTGCAGTTGTGTCTAACCACAGTGCGGAGATGGTTAACGCATCTGCCTAGTAAGCAGGAGACGTGGGTTCGAATCCTGGCATTGGTACAAGTTTTCATTTGTCGCCGATGAATTCTTTCACTGCCCGAATGCGGCAGAGATGGGAATTTCTCCTCTCTAAATATAAACGTAAGTCTTGAGGCCAGCTCTGATGTATTAGTGTCGTAGAGAAACTTCGGCCGCATTACGACTATCCTCGACTGCTGCTAACTGGAGCTGCTCAACAACTGTGCAAGAAGAGGCTAGAGCAGCAGCATGGTCGGTCTCTCATCCACGTGCTCAGTGGCACTAGTGCTGCCAGCTGGTGGGCGGCGACGGTCGCCGTCGGTGTCAAAAATGGTTCAAATGTCTCTGAGCACTATGGGACTTAACTTCTAAGGTCATCAGTCCCCTAGAACTTAGAACTACTCAAACCTAACTAACCTAACGACATCACACACATCCATGCCCGAGGTAGGATTCGAACCTGCGACCGTAGCGGTCGCGCGGTTCCAGACTGCAGCGCCTAGAACCCCTCGTTCACGCCGGCCGGCTTACTCATTACACTGTACTCCAATCGCCTTAGTTTGATTTCATGTTACGTGCTACAAACATGAACCACATTGCAATATGACCATCTGTACAACGCGCATTCACCAGTCCAGGTCACTTGCATCTGACATTTGTACCACGGCAGCTGATCGGCGCTATTTGCATACACTCGCGATTTGTCAGTGTTGAAAGACAAACAACAAAATACTCCCCTTTTCATTTCTATTAACCCTGCAGTGATCACGCTACCTACCACTCTGCCCCGACGTAAGCTGACGGCTGAATTCAGTGACGCCAGTTAAAATTAAGCACATCTTAAAATATTATTTTCTCTGTAAGTATTTTTGTTTGTCACTGAAGAAGCAAAATACACCTTAAAGAAGCTATTAACGTCAGTTGATGTTTTTTGAATTTTGCTATTAGTTGCTAGAAGCGTATCATTATACACTGAAGAACTAAGAAACTGTACATCTGCCTAATTTCGTGTAGGGCCCCCGCGAACGAGCAGAAGTGCCGCACCACAATGTGGCATGGACCCGACTTATGTCTGAAGTCGTGCTGGAGGGAACTCACACCCTGAATCCTGCAGGGCTGTCCATAAATCCGTAAGAGTGCGACGGGGTAGAGATCTCTTCTGAACAGCACGTTGCAAGACATCCCAGATATGATCAATAATGTAAAGCGTAAAGCTTTGTGTCGTGCAGTCATCAAGGGTACACGAGCGGACCTTAGGCTCCGAAAGCCCATATCGATGATGTTTCGCCGGCCGAAGTGGCCGTGCGGTTAAAGGCGCTGCAGTCTGGAACCGCAAGACCGCTACGGTCACAGGTTCGAATCCTGCCTCGGGCATGGATGTTTGTGATGCCCTTAGGTTAGTCAGGTTTAACTAGTTCTAAGTTCTAGGGGACTAATGACCTCAGCAGTTGAGTCCCATAGTGCTCAGAGCCATTTGAACCATTTTTTTTTTTTTTTGATGATGTTTCGCTGAATGGTTCGCATGCTGACTCTTGTTCATGGCACAGTATTGAAATCTGCAACAATTTGCGGAAGGGTTGCACTTTTGTCACACTGAACGATTCCCTTCGATGGTCGTTGGTCCCGTTCTTGCAGGATCTCTTTCCAGCCGCAATGATGGAGATCTGATGTTTTACCTAATTCCTGATATTGACGGTGCACTCGTGAAATGGTCGTACGGGAAAGCCCCCACTTCATCGCTACCTCGGAGATGCTGCATCCCATCGCTAGTTCGTAGTTTCTTGCGTATCCCTTACAACCGCGCTGCGTGAGTCAAATGTCACGTCATTGTTCGAACAAGCTCGATACTGCATCGAACACAGCGGCGTATCGGGAAATCTCGAGCCTGTGCAAACACGAGTATCGCTTGCCAGATTGTAGAAATCAGTTGGCCTTTAACGAAGCTGTATTTTGCGCGATTGTGGAGGGTGCAAAACGAAAATTAATTCATGCTCAGTGCACAATCGCACATGTGTTCCATTAGCACAGGAATGATATCTGGAATACGTTTCACGCTATAGTCCACGCCTTAGACGAAAAACATACGAATTTCGTCCAAAGAAAACAAAATGGTTTTACTCGAATACCCCTGCGATGAAAGAGCGCGCTATTTCTACACTCCTTTGGTCACCACTTGCGATTATGTGCTAATAGCGAGCTGTGTAGCTTATAATTCATTTCTGTAATTTATTTTAATAATTAATGATTGCACTTCATCCTCATGTCATGTTTTCTGGTACTGTCGTTACATGATATTAGAAGGATTTCCGCTCACAGCTGGCAAAATTGTTGTTTATTAAAACACGACCGGTTTTGCGGCTGTAAGCCGCATCATCAGGTGAACAATGTTAAAAGATCATAGGCATACCCATCGCTCGTTGTCAAAAGTTACTATTCAGAGAATGTCGTCAGTGTTACGGCGAGCAAAAGGTAAAGACGAAGTGCCCCACTCATTAAAATTTGCCTGCACCAGTTTGACAGCGGGGCAGCTCAGTGCAGGACAAGGCACGAACGACAGAGACTCAGTCGTTACAGGCACAGTAACACCTCAGAATTGTGTATATATCAATGTAATTGTTAGACATTCTGTGAATATATATTAAATATTAAAATAAAATTACAGCAATCTTCTAAAATCTATACAAATTATGTTTAAACAGAAGAATATTCAAATTAGGAGAAAGGGTAGCATCGATCTTAAATTTTTAATGTGTTAAATGGAGATAGATTTCAGTTACCATGTAGCTATCTCCAGCGCAATTATATCCAAGCCATGAAGACGCTTCGTAAAAATCGCACATGGTACCACATTGCCATTAAAGATAACAAACAGTTAAATCCCTCGTAATACTTGCGTGTTGTTCGAAACCACCGGTAACAAATCTAGGAGTACGCCTCTGAATTTCTTCGATGTTTTCCTTTAATACGATCTGGTGCGGAACCCAAACACTCAAGCAGTACTCAAGAATAGGTCGCACTAGTGTCGTATATGCAGTCTCCTTTACAGATGAGAGTTTAACTGTTTTTTACCTGTAATAGCGATATTAGGATGACTCATGGTATCTTGCATATAATTGTATTGAAGATAGCTACATACTACCTGAAATCGATCTGCATTAAACAGATTAAAAATTTACGAGCGGTGCTGCCCTTCTTCCTTTCTTGGATCTCATTAATACGGTCGTGGAGCACGTAATTCCTTATGAAAACAAATCTGACAAGCAATATTCACTGCTATCGAGGAGTCGTTATATAAAATTCTTCTGTCATTTAGGCATGTCGGATATTTTGTGACATTTCAACATGCATTTGTGAATGGCTATAAAGCAAAAGTCATGATTGTGTGAAATAAATTAATAGCAATTTACAGTTTAATGGAGAAAATTTCTTTCAAAACGGTTGCGTATGCAGTGGGAATGTCGCGTGGCTGTGCTTATACTGGGTTATTCTAAATGATGGTCTCATTTTCAAATGGAAAATTTGTTGTAAGGTCTTATGGGATCAAACTGCTGAGGTCATCGGTCCCTAAGCTTACGCACTACTTAATCTAACTTAAACGAACTTACACTAAGGACAACACACACGCCCATGCCCGAGGGAGGACTCGAATCTCCGAGTGAGGGAGCCACGCGGACTGTGACAAGGCGCCTCAAACCGCATAGCGACCCATTTTCAAAACTTCGTATTTATTCAAGTACAAATCCAAAATGAACAAGCTTTATACCAATGAAAAGAGGAAGATTCAAAGTTTTTTTCATCATGTTTGATTTCAAGTTAATAAATTTAATAATTCGTCATAATTTGTAATTAATTTCTCTTTTAATAATTAGAAATTTGATAAATGTTCAATGTGGTCACCGTTGGCTGCACGGCAAACATCGACGTGGCAGCCAAACTCGTCCCACACACGCGAAAGCGTATCTGCAGAGTGCACGGCATCAGTGGTTCGCTTCCACAGATCGTTCAGAGTGGTTGGTGGAGGAGCGACGAAAACAGCTTCCTTCACACAACCCCACAAGAAATAGTCGCAGGGTGTGAGATCAGAGCCGGCCGCTCTGACCGAGCGGTTCTAGGCGCTTCAGTCTGGAACCGTACTGCTGCTACAGTCACAGGTTCGAATCCTGCCTTGGACATGGATATGTGTGATGTCCTTAGGATAGTTAGGTTTAAGTAGTTCTAAGTCTAGGGGACTGATGACCTCAGATGTTAAATCCCATAGTGCTCAGAGCCATTTGAACTATTTTGCGATTAGATCTCAGTGGTCAGAATGCAGACAGGTCCTCAAGTCCCCTGTGACTGATACAGCACTGAGGAAGGGAGTCATTCAAAAAGCCTCATGGTGCCAATAGGGTGGAGCTCCATCCTGCTGGAAAATGAAATACTGGGAATCTTTCATAACTTGAGGGAATAGCAATTGTTCCAACATGTCCTGGTACGTGATCCCCGCAAAGAAAAATTGTCCATAAATTTTTGTATGGGATACGGCACAGAACATGTCGATCTTCGGTGAGTCTCTTTCGTGTTGCAATGGTAAATGTCGATTTTCCAGATCCCATATGTGAACATTGTCTGTTGACTGTTCCACGAAGATGGAACATCACTCCTTCACTGTAGAAATGCGTCATCCTCCATCTTTGCTAGCACATAACCACAAAATGCGAGATGCTTCTCTTTGTCATTGGGGTTGAGATCCTTCACAAGTTGTAATCGGTAAGGCTTGTACGGCAAACGGCGTCTCAGAATTTTCCAGACAGTAAGTTGGGGCATTCCAAGTTCTCGACTGGCTCCATTGGTAGACTTACTGAGACTGTAATGTTACTTTAAATCCGTCTTGATTGCAAATTTTTTTTTATTATTCATATGACCGGTTTCGGTTCATTCAGAACCATCTTCAGATCTGATATTTAAGTTACAGGAGTAACCCGTCCAATTCAGCAACTTTCACATGCTACTGAGACTGTGCACAAAACTTTCTTGAATCCATCAGACATCATCCTCTGACACAAGCGGTTGGCCTGTGCTTTTTCCTTTGTGCGCACTCACTGTCTGTTTGAACTGATTAAACCAACAGCTGATGCTTTTGTGAGTTGGTGGTTGAATACCGAATTTGGTACGAAATTCCTGCTGCACTGCAATATGCGACTCACTTTTCGCGAACTCCACCAGCCACTTCTGAAACCATCACCGCCAGCCCGCCGCCGCCCACCAAAAACTTTGAAACTTTCTCTTTTCATTGGTATAAAGCTTTTTTGGATTTGGATCTGTACTTGAATACATACGAATTTTTGGAAATGGGTCCATCATTTAGAATAACTCTGTACTTGCAAACTCGTGTGCTCGCTCTTCTTTCTGAACAAATTGAGTCCACCCGACAGCAGACTCAGGAGACCCATGTGCTGAGTCTATGGGCACACAGAGATGGCTACTTCAGAGATGATGCCACAGCACTCACTGGTGAGTTTAAAGAGAGTATATGGAGCTCATTTCTGGTCTCTTAGTAGCAACCACCACAGCTGTAATCTGCATTGTCGGCAGTATCGTCAATGCTTCGGCTGTACTGAGTGACTTACCAGGGGCTGCCTTATTTTCTGAAAAATAGTGTATAAATCACCAGTGCCTATGTAGTGAGTCCGTAAAAACGCAAAGGAAAAACGGTTGTAGTCGGATATAGAGAAGGCATGCTTTCCGACATACCACGACCAATGTTTATGGTTCAAAACAATTAGTTTTGAAACCACTTTAATTTACAGTAGCAAAAGGGTCAGTCCTAAATGGTGTGAAATATGATGAAACTGGGTAAACAGTATGAGCAGAGCATTAAGTTGCTTAGTTGCTTCACCTCCAAAATAAAGTTTGATAGGCTATTTCGCATACGATCTTAATATTAGTCTCTACTGATTATGGCTTCAACACAGAGAAAGAAAAGGGAACGAGGAAAAACTTAAAATAAGTTACAGATAAAGCAGAAAAAAATTTGGTGGTGTGTTGCAAGATGAGGAGCAGTGTAAATGGTAGTAGTAGTGTATTCATACAGCGACGATGTACATTGTATGGATTTCGTCAAAGAACATAGCATAATAAAAATACGATAAGGGTGTACAGTTTTTCACATAATACAATGGTTCATGGCACCCATCACAATATTTTTGGGCAATACCACTTTAATTACTGTAATAACATAAAAGAATGAAAAGGACCTTTTACATGAAATACATTACAAGAAAATAATTTATGTAACACCTTTTGTTCAGAAAAATTAACACTGTGGCTGTGACAAGCATTTGATTAATGGTACTATTAACATATAGTAAATGAATGCATTAATGGCACATCCAAAGGACAGAAAATGGTAGGGAAGGACACCACAGGCTATTACAGGAGCAACGGTCAGTATTCAAAGGAATCCTCATATGAGGCAGCGACCTTCTTACAGACATGTGGCTTATTCTGAATGGTTTCCAAAATACAACAAATTCAATATACATTCGGTTTTGGACTAGCGGCGTGCACATATGGGTACGTCATTTGCTTCCATTAGTATTATTCACTGATGAAGCCACGTTTACATGGAATGGAATCAAAAAACAGCACATGTAATAATCATCAATGATTGCAGGAAAACCCACATGCTATACTGGAAACCAATATTCAAGTTCGTTTTTCGATCAATGTTTAGTGTGGCATGATTGATAACATGTTGACAGGTCCAGTCATTTCAGAAGAGCGAATGATGGGACAGAATTACTTGCATTTTTTGAAAAAAATGTTTATTGAACACCTTGAAGATGTTCCTTTGGCCATGCAGACTGCAATGTGCTTCCAGCACGAGGAAATCCCTCCACATTTTGCCAGATGTGTGAGGGAACATGTGTACCGCATTTACCCTTCTTGCTGGATTGGTCATGGTAGTATAATTAACTGGCAGTGACGATTCAGACCTTACAGCATTAGATTTTAATTTATGAGGTCGGATGAAGTGTACTAATGAAAGGTGAAAATACGAGGTGGGTTCCTCGGTGGTATCATGGACGCTGCTGCCCTCATTAGGAACATGCAGAGGCATTCAGACAAACAACACAACTTGTTCTCCAAAGAGAGCACAAATGCACTGAATCTGGTGATGGGATATTTGAACATTTGTTGTGAACTATACAACATCTGTAATGTGATGTGTGTGAGAATGCTAAGAGGTGTATACTTTGTAAAACTCATGTTGCACATGAACCAGATAATGTATTGAATAACACAGAAAATAAATAACAGCGTACATTAACTCTTTCATGGTTAAAATTTAATTTAACATATATCTGAAAAATGAATGGTCAAAAACTGTCTTCCTTTGTGATAAATAATACACGTCCACTACCAAAAATTTTTTAAATAGACTGGTTTTGAAAATCCGTGAAGTGGAACATGTGTCCCACAAACACGAGTAGAAACTTTTCTCCACATGAAATAGGATTTACAGACTTAAATTTTTAATTTAGATTGATTTTATCAGGATGACACTTATGGGAAAAAGTATAACAAATCAGTTCCAAAACAAATTCATTCTCCCAATAATGAAAAAAATAAAATATTGCACACAAGTTTTCAGCATAACATTTTAAGATGGATTTGACATACCAATGTCACCTACATTGTATGCAGTTTTCTCGGGCATGTACATCCCACTGCATGCAAATTATGTACAAACCAGCAGAATTACTGTGGTATGTAGTAATGTTTCAAAACAATGACTATAATGTGTAAAAAAACAGAATTAATTACTTCACACATCCTTGGAATGGAGAAGATGGTGTTTTGATCTCATTTTTGTGAACCAGGTGCATTGTGCCACCTATAAACACATACTGCTCTATTTGATCACTCACAGCCTTATATACATCCAACAGGTGGCCCGCAGTATTTTTTTCCAAGTTCTGAAAGCACCTCACTGCATGCTTCCATTAGACATATATGAGATATAAAAGTCCCAACACTCAAACCTGTGTATCACTTTAGTGGCACATATGTGTCCCATCAACCAAGAAAGAGTTAAAATGTTTGGAATAGGGCATATGTCCATATGAAGTTTTTTGCTTCGAGACCATTCGGAATAGGGCTTATGTCCATATGATTTTTTTTTTTTTTTTTTTGCTTCAAATAATTGTCCCTGTCATATCCCTGAATATTCACCATTCTTCCTGAAACATCCTGCATAAGGATGTCAGTGTAAGCTGTCACCTTGTATTGTATTACAAATACACACTCTGAGCTTAATATACTCAAATGTGATCAACATAAATCCATCACTGCATACTGCTAGTTTGTAGCAGGCATAGGGCACAGTGTCTGGTGTGCAGCTGCAGATAAATGGTTATGGAGATGCTTATAATGAGATGCAAGTGGGAATGGAGAGAATGGATGTAGATATCTTAAAGAACATACACCTGTATGCAAAAAAGTAAACAGACAAAGGAAAATGGAAACCTCACTGATGATAGTGAATAACATGGTACTATTGATATTTGGATAGTATGTACACAGGATTATTGAAGGCTGATTAGGCTAGAGGATACGAAGATTTCAGTGTGAAGATTGCTCAATTTTGAGAAGAATAAGTGTTTATTATTTTTACTTTTTATGCTTTACATAGAAAATATGCACTGAGGTGACAAAAGTCGTGGAACCCCATCCTAAAATCGTATCAGACCTCATTTTCCCTCGTATAGTGCAGCAACTCGATGTAGCATGGACTCAACAAGGCAATGGAAGTCCCTTACAGAAACATTGAGCCATGCTGCCTCTGTAGCTGTCCTTAATTGTGAAATTGCTGCTGGTTTTTTGTATGAACTGATCTCTCAATTATCTCCCATAAATGTTCAATGAGATTCATGAGTGGCAATCAGGGTTGCAAAATATTCACTCAAATTGCCCATTCAAACCAATCGTGAAGGATTATGGCCCAGTGACATGGTGCACTGTCATTCATAAAAATTCCATCATGCTATGGGAACATGATGTCCACGGATGGCTGCAAATGGTCTCCAAGTAGCTAAACATAACCATTTCCACTCGATGATTGGTTCAGTTGGACCAGAGCAGCCAGTCAGCTCCATGCAAACAAAGGCCACAACATTATGGAGCCACCACCAGCTTGTATCGTGCCTTGTTGGCATCGTGGATCCATGGTTTCCTGAGGTCTGTGCCGCACTCAAACCTCACCATCAGCTCTTACCATTTCATATCAGGACTCATCTGACCAAGCCATGGTTTTCCAGTCGTCTAGGGTCCAACTGATATGGTCACGACCCCAGGAGAGGCACTGCAGCTTATATTGTATTGTTAGCGAAGGCACTCAGGTCAGTCATCTGCCACCATAGCACATTAACACCAAATTTCGCTGCAGTGTCCTAATGGATACGTCCGATGCATGTCCCGCACTGATTTCTGTGCTTATTTCATGCAGTGTTGCTTGACTGTTAACACTGACAATTCTACAAAAACACTGTTGCTGCTCCCAGTCAATAAGTGCAGATCATCAGCCAATACATTTTCCGTGTTTAGAGGTAATGCCTGAAATTTGACGTTCTTGGCACACTCTTGATACTGTGGATCTTCGAATATTGAATTCCCTAATGATTTCACCGGAGTACAAATGACATCTCTGTCAATGCACTGCCCTTTTATCCCTTGTGTATGCAATACTACTGTCGTCTGTCTATGTGCATATCTCTGTCAACTCAGTGTAGATGTGAACATAAAGAATCACAATTAATAATGAGAGGGCAGCAAACACGGTAAAAAGACTTTTGTGTGGAAGGATGTGCAGTAATTCTGTCAGGGTTGAACTTGTGTTTCTTATTAATTAGTTTATCTAATACCATAAGTTGTTATCTCATGCATTTATACCTTTTGGTAATACTGGAAGTCCGCATGTATGGCAGGCATTATCTACAGTTCTGAATGTGAAATGTTGGCAAATTATTCTAGACAGAGAGTGAAAAGTTTTAGTTCAGTGAATCTGGTAAGGAGGGTAAACTCCAGTAATAAAGTGTGTAGGGATAGTTTATTATCAGTGACATATGGTTAGCCTTCCAGCACTTTTAATTTTAGAAGATCTGTGGGATTGTGTTTTGTAAATGTTAATGATGACTCTTGCTGTCTTCTGGCTCTAAGAAGGTTCCAAATGTGTCTAAATATTTGCCGAGCATGTGACAGTGTACACTGAGCAATGTCACACAGAGATACTCACAGCTGCCGAGTTCTGAAGAATATAGTATAGCATACATGGAATCATCAGGGTGCATACAATGCAGAGAATGTGTGTTGTAACAACATACATAATGTTTGATGTCTATCGTACAACAACGCACTACATTCAATTTCTGAAGACTTGTATCTCATTATCACAATATACATGATAGACATGTGTCACTCATTGTTCAGAGGTCTAGCAGTGATGATGTTCTAATGATTTACAAGTCTACAGACACTGGATGTCATGTATTCTTCAATTACTGACATACTGAACAATGTTTAAATTCTATATATTGTGTTCAAGTTTTTAATGCTGTGTAGAGAGAGGGAAGGGAACCTCGTGTGTATCCACACTGATGCTGTGGTTGAAAAATTACATGTGTCAAATGATGATTACCAACAATCAAAACTGGTAGCAATAAGTACGATTACCATAGCAGCTGAAGGAGGTGATGGCTGTCAATGATGTACATATTCTTTGGTAGGACCAAACCAAGAGAAAGACCAGATGACAAGATATTTCTTTTACAGCAATCAGCTTAGTATTCTTGGGAAAGAAAATAAAGCTTTTGAGCTTCACCAGTTACGAAACAGTCCAAACAAATTCATAAGTCTGTTCCTCTGTTGGTCGATAAATATTTCATCGCTATTGATACTTTTTTTTGTATTAACAGTAATATTTTTGCAAGACAGGAAAGGAACTGGGGCTCTAAAGGACCATAAGGAGGAAGATTAAAAAAAAAAAAAAAGTATGTAAAATTTTTGCCGTCTTTCCATGTCAGGCACTTGATTTGCATTGCAGTGGATTTTTAATCATAATATACAACCAAATACATCACACTGATCATATAATTCTGGAAGTAGAGTATGAAATCCTATATACACAAAAACTTTGCATACTTCCTTTACTGTCCATTCTCACATTTGTACATGTGAATTCTACTCGAGCCAATGTTACTTCACCAACGGTAAGCCAGTACACTAGGAGACATGCCGGTCGTGACAGTCCATTACCTGAAAAAAAGTACTTGTTTTTAATCTACAGACACAATTTTTCTTTATTTTCCCTATTGGCTACCATTTTCAGTAGGTACCATCCTCAGGCCATCCTACAATAAAAAAAATATCATAGTAAATAGTTAAAATAATCACGTGAGAAAAATTTACATAATATTTTCTCTCTATAATGGCAAATGTATGGCACTGAGTGCAATGTTAATAAATATAGGTAACCTCTTACCCTTGGCATACAGTCATCACATTTGCTTCCAAAGTATGTAGGCGTCTAAAAAACTTTTGGTGTGACTACAGACTAAAAACAAGATATATTGATTGCTGTTCCAAGTGGCAGTATTATAGGAATATGTAATAGTGCATTACCTCAAATATCTTCTAAAACTCTAGAGTTTTAACTCAAACATAACACAGATGGAATACTGAGAGAAACAACATACAAAAGGCAAGGATACAAGGCAATGCAATTCGTGGTCTGCCACCCTCCAGATATTGCATCAAGTATTTGTGCATCCGACAACTCAGATGTTATTTAAGTTCATTTTTCTCCTTACAACTCAGATGTTATTTAAGTTCATTTTTCTCCTTATAATAGGGCCAGACAGGATACCTTCACTTGGTTTAACACTGCATTTAAACAACTTGGATGCCATGTAGAGGCACTAAATGAGACATGTTATATTTTACAGTAAGCTATTCCTCAAGTAAAATGTAAGTAAATGTTTCTTCATTCACAGGCGCATAATTGAGCAATTTGACATTACTCCATGCTTTTAGGGAAATACTGTACTTTAATATATTAAGCAAAAAATTCTTTTCCTACACTTTCTGATACTCATTCTAGAGCAGCAATCAAAGCACAAATTTAATAACTAAAATTCTGACTGGGTAAGGGCATAGTTGATAATGAGGCCAGTCTAAGACAATTGCTTTGGAGGGCCACAAAAATAGATATTTATTGGTCATACACCTCATGAAAATACACGATCTATTGATCAGATGCAATTACAATTTCCTTGAGACATATGAGTCTCAACTTTACAATAATGATAGAAGATGAAGAAATGAATTAATATTTGTGGCACGGCCGGGACTTGAACTTGGGTCTCGTGCTAACCTGGCAGATGTACTAACCATTACACCACCTTAGCAGTATGGCTAAAAAGCTACAGTACTATTCTGGTCCAATGTCCTCACAAACAAAAAATAGTGACGATTTAAGAAGGGGAAAATGGGTTGATTGCATGAATTGAGCTCTGCGTATGGGATGGCATTGGACTAGGGTAGACCTTGGAGCTTTGTTAGCCATACTACCACATCAGTAGAAATCTTTGGTGTTCAGATGCATAAAACACACACACACACACACACACACACACACACACACGGTGTTTCAGAAGTGAAAGTCAATAATTCACACATGGAAAGTAAAGGCCAAAAGGAGCTAAAAAGCTCCAATAAACATGGCTCTGCAAATCAACCGTTGCTGAGGTATCACATTAATTCAAGTTGGGAAGCAACTGTAAACTCCTCCGGACACCACAGTATTTACATTGGTATCTCAAGGTTTGGGACCAACTATCTGTTTGTTCACGCATGCACAACTACTTCCCTTTCCCCCTTTGTGCACTGTGCCATACTGGCTTCACAATCAGTTATGCCCAAAAGGCATACATTTAGCCGGTTACATTGGTGCCTTAGAGAAACTGGAGTTTCACACACCATGTACAAGAAGATCGACCCAGATCCATAGCACACAATGTTGAAGAAAGGGTGTTACACATTGTACACGAACATCCGAGTACTTCAATAAGGTGGATTGCTAACCGAAAGCATGTCCTGAGTCATAGAAGTGTATGGCATATTTTACATCAGCAAGTATTCTGTCCATATCATCTCCAGCAAGTGCAAGCCCTCAACAATGCAGACTTCCCTCCTAGAGAGAATTTCTGCCAACGGGTACAACAAAAGTGTTTCCAGAGCCCCCTCTTTGTAAGCAGGGAAGCTGGATTTACTCATGACAGTGTTTTTAACTACCATAACTGTCACATTTGGGCCAATGTCAATCCTAATGCAACACACGTATCATGACATCAACAGCATTATTCATTGAACATCTGGGCGGACTGCTCGGAGACTGCATAGTTGGGCCACACTTCCTACCAGGGAGACTAAGCAGATAGCAGTACATGCATTTCCTGCACACTGTACATCCAGATATACATGATGATGTCCCACTGAATCAAAACCTGAACATGAGGTTCATGCATGACAGTGCTCCAGCACATTGCCTGTACTTTTCTTGTGTGGATTACTGACTGTCACTTCTGAAACACCATATCTCACATTCACCACTGTTAATTTACAAGAGAAAAGGACGTTAAATTATTGTCTGGAGGCATTAAGCAGTATCTAGAAATTGAATAAAAACAAAAAGTTGTGTACGTAACTAGCTACAGCTGTGAGACATTTGTTTTTGTTGTTCAAAAAATGGCTCTGAGCACTATGGGAGTTAACATCTGTGGTCATCAGTCCCCTAGAACTTAGAACTACTTAAATCTAACTAACCTAAGGACATCACACACACCCATGCCCGAGGCAGGATTCGAACCTGCGACCGTAGCAGTCGCGCGGTTCCGGACTGAGCGCCTAGAACCGCTAGACCACCGCCGCCGGCTGTTGTTGTTGTTGTGGTCTACAGTCCTGAGACTGGTTTGATGCAGCTCTCCATGCTACTCTATCCTGTGCAAGCTTCTTTGTCTCCCAGTACCTACTGCAACCTACATCCTTCTGAATCTGCTTGGTGTATTCATCTCTTGGTCTCCCTCCACACTGCCCTCCAATACTAAATTGGTGATCCCTTGATGCCACAGAACATGTTCTACCAATCAATCCCTTCTTCTTGTCAAGTTGTGCCACAAACTTCTCTTCTCCCCAATCCTATTCAGTACCTCCTCATTAGTTATGTGATCTACCCATCTAATCTTCAGCATTCTTCTGTAGCACCACATTTCGAAAGCTTCTATTCTCTTCTTGCCCGAACTATTTATCGTCCATGTTTCACTTCCTTACATGGCTACATGCCACACAAATACTTTCAGAAACGACTTCCTGACACTTAAGTCTATACTCAATGTTAACAAATTTTTCTTCTTCAGAAACGCTTTCCTTGCCATTGCCAGTCTACATTTTATATCCTCTCTACTTCGACTACCATCAGTTATTTTGCTCCCCAAATAGCAAAACACCTTTACTACTTTAAGTGTCTCATTTCCTAATCTAATTCCCTCAGCATCACCTGACTTAATTCAACTACATTCCATTATCCTTGTTTTGCTTTTTTGATGTTCATCTTACAACCTCCTTTCAAGACACTATCCATTCCGATCAACTGCTCTTCCAAATCCGTTGCTGTTTCTGACAGGATTACAATGTCATCGGCGAACCTCAAAGTTTTTGTTTCTTCTGCATGGATTTTAATACCTACTCCAAATTTTTCTTTTGTTTCCTTCACTGTTTGCTCACCATACAGATTGAATAACATCAGGGAGAGGCTACAACCCTGTCTCACTCCCTTCCCAACCACTGCTTCCCTTTCATGTCCCTCAACTCTTATAACTGCCATCTGCTTTCTGTACAATTGTAAATAGCCTTTCGCTCACTGTATTTTACCCCTGCCACCTTCAGAACTTGAAAGAGAGTATTCCAGTCAACATTGTCAAAAGCTTTCTCTAAGACTACAAATGCTAGAAACGTAGCTTTGCCTTTCCTTAATCTAGCTTCTAAGATAGTCATAGGGTCAGTATTGCCCCACGTGTTACAGTATTTCTACGGAATACAAACTGATCTTCCCCGAAGTCGGCTTCTACTAGTTTTTCCATTCATCTGTAAAGAATTCGTGTTAGTATTTTGCAGCTGTGACTTATTAAACTGATAGTTCGGTAATTTTCACATCTGTCAACACCCGCTTTCTTTGGGATTGGAATTATTATATTCTTCTTGAAGTCTGAGGGTATTTCGCCTGTCTCATACATCTTGCTCACCAGATGGTAGAGTTTTGTCATGACTGGTTCTCCCAAGGCTGTCAGTATTTCCAATGGAATGTTGTCTACTCCCAGGGCCTTGTTTCGACTCACGTCTTTCGGTGCTCTGTCAAACTCTTCACGCAGTATCATACCTCCCATTTCATCTTCATCTATATACTCTTCCATTTCCATAATATCGTCCTCAAGTACATTGCCCTTGTATGGACCCTCTATATACTTCTTCCACCTTTCTGCTTTCCCTTCTTTGCTTAGAACTGGGCTTCCGTCTGAGGTCTTGATATTCATACAAGTGGTTCTCTTTTCTCCAAATGTCTCCTTAATTTTCCTGTAGGCAGTGCCTATCTTACCCCTAGTGAGACAAGCCTCTACATCTTTACATTTGTCCTCTAGCCATCCCTGTTTAGCCATTTTGCACTTCCTGTCAATCTCATTTTTGAGATGTTTGTATTCCTTTTTGCCTGTTTCATTTACTGCATTTTTATATTTTCTCCTTTCATCAATTAAATTCAATATATCTTCTGTTACCCAAGGATTTCTACTAGCCCTTGTCTTTTTACCTACTTTATCCTCTGCTGCCTTCACTACTTCATCCCTCAAAGCTACCCATTCTTCTTCTACTGGATTTCTTTCTCCCATTCCTGTCAATTGTTTTGTTATGCTCTCCCTGAAACACTCTACAACCTCTGGTTCTTTCAGTTTATCCAGGTCCCATGGTTCTTTCAGTTTATCCAGGTCCCATCTCCTTAAATTCCCACCTTTTTGCAGTTTCTTCAGTTTTAATCTACAGTTCATAACCAATAGATTGTGGTCAGAGTCCACATCTGTCCCTGGAAATGTCTTACAATTTAAAACCTGGTTTCTAAATCTCTGTCTTACCCTTATATAATCTATCTGAAACCTGCCAGTATCTCCAGGCTTCTTCTCTTCCATGTATGCAACCTTCTTTCATGATTCTTGAACCAAGTGTTAACCATGATTACGTTGTGCTCTGTGCAAAATTCTACCAGGGGGCTTCCTCTTACATTTCTTACCCCCAATCCATATTCACCTACTACGTTTCCTTCTCTCCCTTTTCCTACTACCGAATTCCAGTCACCCATGACTATTAAATTTTCGTCTCCCTTCAAAATTTCTTTTATTTCATCATATATTTCTTCAATTTCTTCGTCATCTGCAGAGCTAGTTGGCATATAAACTTGTACTACTGTAGAAGGCATGGGCTTCGTGTCTATCTTGGCCACAGTAATGCGTTCACTATGCTGTTTGTAGTAGCTTACCCGCACTCCTATTTTTTTATTCATTATTAAATATACTCCTGCATTACCCCTATTTGATTTTGTATTTATAACCTTGTATTCACCTGACCAGAAGTCTTGTTCCTCCTGCCACCGAACTTCACTAATTCCCACTATACCTAACTTTAACCTATCCATTTCCCTTTTTAAATTTTCTAGCCTACCTGCCTGATTAAGGGATCTGACATTCCACGCTCCGATCCGTAGAAGGCCAGTATTTTTTTTCTCCTGATAATGACGTCCTCTTGAGTAGTCCCTGCCCGGAGATACGAATGGGGGACTACTTTACCTCTGGAATATTTTACCCAAGAGGATGCCATCATCATTTAACCATACAGTAAAGCTGCAAGCCCTCGGGAAAAATTACGGCTGTAGTTTCCCCTTACTTTCAGCTGTTCGCAGTACCAGCACAGCAAGGCCATTTCGGTTAGTGTTACAAGGCCACTTCAGCCAATCATCCAGACTGCTGCTCCTGCAACTACTGAAAAGGCTGCTGCCCCTCTTCAGGAACCTGGCCTCACAACAGATATGCCTCCGTTGAGGTTGCACCTACGGTACAGCTACCTGTATCGCTGAGGCGCACAAGCCTCCCCACCAACGGCAAGGTCCATAATTCATTGGGGGAGGGGGGGGGGGGTGATGTGAGACAGTTATAGAAAATAATTTTTATTTGCTGTTAGCTATATATATTGTATTTATTCATGACCAGTTTCAGCTATTTCAGTGGTCATCAAATGGAGAAAAAATTATAACATCTGTTGGCCTGAGATGGCAACTGCCTGTTAACTGTCAAGAGTATGTGTGCAGCTTACCCAATTTTTCAAGATACTGTTAAAATTTGGTTACCTTGCATTTTACATTTTGTCATTGTTACATTGGATATATGAAACTGTCTTCTATGAGAAAAATGCATTTTTAAACCAATAGATGCTTCAATTGTATTCCCAGTTGATGATGATTAAAATAACCGAAATTCGTCAAGATACATAATATACATAGCTGATAGCAATTAAAAAGGATTTTCTAAAAATAGTTGCAGCAGCAAGTAATACATACTTTTTTACTACATCAAACATGTAAAGTTAACACCTTCTGTAAAAGGAATCAGACTTAATACCTTAACACACAAAGGACATATTTAATATCAGACAACTCATTGTGTGTGTTGTGTGAAGCATTGCAATACAAGATACATATCCCATTACTGATTATTTTAAAATTAATGACAAGGGAGATTACTACACAGTGTAAAACATTTAACATTATGTAATACTGCAGTCCTGACAGTTTTCTTTCCTTTTAACATGAAAAGGCTCTGCTTCTCGGAAAATAGATGTACTCTATTCTGCAGTCTTCAGGGATTCTAGGTTTATTTGCTTTTGTTTCTCATTAAACTGAACCAAGTAAACAATGGTTGCCATGTTGCCAATTATCTCTGGGGACTGTCACAGTCAAAACACTTCAATCAGTTTTCAACTTCACAGATTCAAAATCTGTTAATTGTGTCTCAAAAATCAATGAATTTAGTGTCAAAATTATTTCATATTTTTTGTTTCTACATATGGGTACTATAAATGGAAATGTGTAAGTCAATGCTAATTAAAAACTAGTATCAAATTACAGCAATATTTGAGCATAGAGACAATGTATGAAGATGTAGAGACTGTACTGCTAGTCTTATTCAAACAAGCTAAGCCTCAACACACTTGCATAACAGGGTCTTTGTTGCTGGAAAGAATTAATGAACTTGCAAAACACATTTGTACTGAATTTTCTGTGGAGGGAAGGGGTATGTAAAGTCATTTTCTTTTAAACCTCAGCAATGTAGCAAAAAACGTTTCCCAGTAAAAATTAAACTACACTCAATTTTCTGCCTATTTTCTGCAAGACTAACAGTTTCCACATTGCAGGTAATGGAAAAATTGCAGGTTATTAAAATAGTATTTTAATGTCATAAAATTGATGTTTATTGTTAAATGACATGGGTTAAAAACAAATATTAAATGTGTATAGCACAGCTGTCGAAGTACATCATGGGATAAACTGTCTGCTGGAGGTGTAAAAGGGTGGAAAGGCGGGGGTGGAGGTTGGAAGCGTGATGGAATGTAGATTGCTGAGTTGTGGTCATGTACTTCTCTCCTTAATATATAATGAGAAAATAAATAATTTCTTCTTATTACCCAATTTCTTTCGTATATTCATCTATGATGTAGTGTAGTGTCAGATTGTGTCTCTAGTACGCAAAATTTCATTGTATCGATTCCTGGTTTGGTGAAAGACATTTTTTTCCAAAGTTATGTATTACTTTAAGAGAAAAATACAATAGTATGTAGGTCTATAGGTACCTGTTTTTAAGAATAAATCCTAATTCCTTTAAAAAACATATTATTTGCAAAACATACATATATTTTTTCTGAATATTTTCGTTTGTTAAGTTACTGCATACAAACAATAGGAACAGAGTACATTTGTTATCAGATACTTAATAGTGTCAGTCCTGTTTTTATGCTTCTGGACACTTTTGAATTCTAACGTGCGATGAATCGTGCTCTGTTTGGCAATCCATAGTCGTTTTTGGGCTAATGGGATAAACTCTTTTTGTACACATGTTCATCCACTGTGTTATTCATTAAATGTCACATTGTTAGTTCTGATTCCTTCATGGCACATTTAAATGAATTTTAGTTATATTGATCTGGTGTAAGACATAATATGATTGTTAAAGGAGTTGGCTCAATAGCATAGCTCTTGTGAAAAATGTATGTTGATTTAACAGGTATCTTGCACATATTTAAACACAACAGCTGCTGTATGGCTACCAGAACACACAGCAGAGACTAACACTATGTGTCTGGCCTGGCACTGAAATCTACTACACTAAGTGTGCAGCAGTCAATGTGTTAAATAAAGGTAGCCTAGCACCTGTAGCATTAACGTATCATTTAAACAAACGCTTCACATGCATTTTAAGAAATATTTCATTTCGAACTAAGCCCTGGCACAGTGATCATTTCTTACAATTTTCTGAAGAAGTCTTTCCCAAAGAACTGTACGCAATTGGAATTACAGAAAGGAAAGTACACGTATCAAAAACTCTTAGGTATGTGGCATCGTCTGCCCTTAAGGGAACACAAATGAGCTTCACAAATACAAATGACATATTAGTGAATGTTCCACTTTGACAGGATGTGATGGGAGCTTCATATGTAGACTGGACAAAGAAGTATCGAAAACTAATATTAAATACAAAAAAAGTCTGTGATCATTTCAGTAATATGACACTAATAAATATTAGTACTTCTGAAAGGGACCATTGTGCGAAACATGGTCAGCATTTTACGCTGGTAAAGTAGCCTTATGGAAAGTTACTGAAAGAGCTGAAGTGACAAATTAACATTGAAGAAAACGTCCAGGTTTCAAACACAAGTGTCTCCTCTGGGGAAACTTGCAATGATGGCCAAGCCTTGTCTTTACAAGACTTGGTCTATTAAACCCAGCAATACCAATACATTTTCAATAACACACTTTAACTGTTGTTAACATTATCAACAACATACTTTTTATAGTGGTACTGATGTGTTAAGTAAGGTCCAGAACCTGAAAATATCTTTTACCGTGCTAATACCAGTATCAATGCATTTTCAATAATGTGTACTACCAAGCTGTGGGTACTTTATGATTCCACAAATATAATTTAAAAATGCAGGTTACATTAGTTTATGTTGACTTTTACTCACAACATACTTTTTAAAGCGCTACTGACGTGTGATGTGTAAGTAAGGTTCTGAACTTCAAAATACTCACTATTACATTTATTGGTTGGATGATTCATAGGAGGGGTTGAAACAGCAAGGTCATCAGTCCCATTGGATTAGGGAAGGATGAGGAAGGAAGTCGGCCGTGCCCTTTCAAAGGAAGCATCCCAGCATTTGCCTGAAATGATTTAGGGAAATCACGGAAAACTTAAATCAGGATGGCCAGACGCGGGTCTGAATTTCCATCCTCCTGAATGCGAGTCCAGTGTGCTAACCACTGCAACACCTTGCTCAGTGAATTTATTGTAAAGAGTGACATCTACCATTAAGACTTAAATTTTTGAATTAAGTTTAACTGAAAAATTTATAACAGCTACAGAATATGGTAGGATTTTGAATTAAATTTAACTGAAAAATTTATAACATCTACAGAATATGGTAGGAGAATTAATTAAAAACAAATATTTGTTTCAAAATTTTAAAATATTAAGTAACTGACTAGATTACAATATTTTCAAAAGGTGGCTATAAGGTACCAAACCCCCTTTGGTACTACGAGGGTTGCATTATAATCATTAGTACCTACACACTCAGGTAACGTTTAATTTGTGCTACAGTTAAAAGCTAAAGATTATGAACACCTGTCCTGCTTCCACATAAATATGCAACCAGTGAGAAATAAAACTCAACTACTTTTAGAAGTACTGTGGTGTGATATTCTGTGCCTGAATGAGAATTGGCAAACACACTGACTGCCACAAGGCTGCCGGCAACCACTGCAAAGTGTTACAGAACATGAGTACAAGACATATATTCCAGTTGGCTTTAAATTTTTAACAGGTCATTTTAGATCAAATGTGGAAACTGGTGGGCTATCAATAGCTGTCAATACTAGTCAAATGTGATCTTAACCATATATTTAAAATAATGGGTTTCAAGCATTTAGTTCATGAATTAGCATTAAAATAATAGTTATTGTTGAACATATGCATTATTAACTTGGTATGCATTGTTTACCAGTCATGACTGACTGCATCAAATTTACATTATTGCTCATTTTACATGTAAAGAAAGTTTATTCAACAATTTTTATATAATCTATAAATAAAATCATTTATGACAAGGGCATATAAAAAAGATTAAAAACAGTATTATTTTGCCACATCACTTGAATTACTACTGCAAAGATCTCCAACAGTGTATTATGGGTACTGCAGACAATGCTACAGGTGCTAGGCTACCTTTATTTAACACATTGACTGCTGCACACTTAGTGTAGTAGATTTCAGTGCCAGGCCAGGCACATAGTGTTAGTCTCTGCTGTGTGTTCTGGTAGCCATACAGCAGCTGTTGTGTTAAATATGTGCAAGATACCTGTTAAATCAACATACATTTTTCACAAGAGCTATGCTATTGAGCCAACTCCTTTAACAATCATATTATGTCTTACACCAGATCAATATAACTAAAATTCATTTAAATGTGCCATGAAGGAATCAGAACTAACAATGTGACATTTAATGAATAACACAGTGGATGAACATGTGTACAAAAAGAGTTTATCCCATTAGCCCAAAAACGACTATGAATTGCCAAACAGAGCACGATTCATCGCACGTTAGAATTCAAAAGTGTCCAGAAACATAAAAACAGGACTGACACTATTAAGTATCTGATAACAAATGTACTCTGTTCCTATTGTTTGTATGCAGTAACTTAACAAACGAAAATATTCAGAAAAAATATATGTATGTTTTGCAAATAATATGTTTTTTAAAGGAATTAGGATTTATTCTTAAAAACAGGTACCTATATACCTACATACTATTGTATTTTTCTCTTAAAGTAATACATAACTTTGGAAAAAAATATCTTTCACCAAACCAGGAATCGATACAATGAAATTTTGCGTACTAGAGACACAATCTGACACTACACTACATCATAGATGAATATACGAAAGGAAGTGGGTAATAAGAAGAAATTATTTATTTTCTCATTACATATTAAGGAGAGAAGTACATGACCACAACTCAGCAATCTACATTCCATCACGCTTCCAACCTCCACCCCCACCTTTCCACCCTTTTACACCTCCAGCAGACAGTTTATCCCATGATGTACTTCGACAGTTCTTAGCTGTGCTATACACATTTAATATTTGTTTTAACCCATATCAGTTAACAATAAACATCAATTTTATGACATTAAAATACTATTTTAATAACCTGCAATTTTTCCATTACATTCAATGTGGAAACTGTTAGTCTTGGAGAAAATAGGTAGAAAATTGAGTGTAGTTTAATTTTTACTGGGAAACGTTTTTTGCTACATTGCTGAGGTTTAAAAGAAAATGACCTTTACATACCCCTTCCCTCCACAGAAAATTCAGTACAAATGTGTTTTGCAAGTTCAATTTCTGGCAGCAGATATTGCACTTCTCAAAGCATTCAATTGAACACTTTTAGCGAACTATTGGAAAACAGTCTTGTGTTCCAGACAATCGACAGGTTGGTATTTCTATGTTTCTCTTGGTGCAGGTATTGTAATTATGTATTTCTGGCCTCATGATGAAAGCCCCTTGGTTTTCTTTTACACAGGTGAGGCATAAAAACACATCCTGACAGAAAGTGACCATTATTCCTAACCACTTGAATATAGCCTTGCAGTGCTCCAATTAAAGCCATTGCTTCTGATGCAGCAAGGAGTCACTGTCATCCGTAACACATCAGGAGGCTCTGTCCACTAAAGAACTTAGCCCACACCTTCACGACGTACTACAAATGGTTTTACAAACAGTTGTTGTTATTAATGCTAAATATGGTAATTCTGGGCTTTTTAAAGTGCTGCATGAGGAGATGGGTGCTGAATGCATACAACTGCTCTTTTTTAGTAAGCTCAATGGCTTTCAAGGAATGAAGAACTAAAATGAACGTCTGAACTGAGGTATCCTGTTCCTTAAACGAGAAAAATCACTCTCTGGAAGTCTGTTTCAGCAACAAAGATTTTCTGCTGAAAATGGCTTAACTCACTGACATTTTCAAGAAACTTAATATTCTTAACACATCACTTCAGGGTAATAATCAGGCAACTGTACTACATTGGAATGAAAAAGTGAAGATGTTATAAAGAAATGCTGGATGCGTTCGCTGCTCTACTGTCACCGTTACAGGATACAAATAATCAAATACTTCCAATGGAGATAAAGCCTGCCTTCTTCATCATCTTACAACACTAAAAGTCCACTTTCAAAAGCATTTCAGTGACAATTTGATAAATTTAACTGGATCAAAAAGCCATTCAAAAATGCTCCTGGACCATTATATCTGAATATTAAACAGCAAGACCAAAATGAAGATCCAGATTCCTTTTGCAACAACATACTTGTGCAAGACAAGGTTTTCGACTTTGTCAGCTATGATTTGATCTTTATTTGATCCTGTATAATCACATTTTGTAGAAAGGTTTTACTGTAGTAGGACAAGTCAATTAATTCAATATTATATGGGCAAGAATAAAACCAAATTGACAGTACTGTAAACAATATAAATACAAGCTATACAATAATACATTCAAGGTTAAAAATAAAAAAAATAAATAAAATGGACATCATTTGTAACATTCTACATCTTATAGCTCTATAAATTCATGTCAGTTATATATAGTACAGTTTATGAGTAACTGTTTCAGTTTCACCGTGAATAGCGGTACATAAGGGTTGTGATTGTACTTTTTTATATTCAGTAAGAGCTTATTATAAATTATTATTCCAGCCTGTACAACTCATTTTGGTACTATATTGAGAGTAGCTGAATCTTTCTGAATGATTTGCTTCTGCCTTGTGTTATGAATGCAAGCAGCACAGTTAGGAAATAATTTTTGTTGTTAGTTACAAATGTCATCAATGAGTAGATGTATTGACTTGTGAGTGTCATTATCCAAAGTGTCTTGAAT
The DNA here is from genome assembly GCF_023864345.2 of Schistocerca serialis cubense. Lineage (NCBI taxonomy): Eukaryota > Metazoa > Arthropoda > Insecta > Orthoptera > Acrididae > Schistocerca > Schistocerca serialis. Next base: position 848,106,039 of record NC_064641.1, on the reverse strand, counting down.
AGGTACCTACAAGATCTCTGATCTGAAACACAGATCAATCTCACAGCTCGTTTTTGTATTTTGAAATTTTTTTCCACTTTTGCATCATTTCCCCAGAATATTGTGCCATATGAGATCAGAGGACAGAAATATGAATATGCAAAATAATTCCCAAATGATTGCTTCCCTGTCAAGATAGGGCAAAATAGTTCTTATTGCAAAACATGCTGAGCTTACTTTCTTGAGCAGGTAATCACTATGTTCATTTCATCTTAATATGTTATCCATTTGTATTCCTAGAAACCTTACATATATAATTTCATTTAGTTTCTGACCATTGCCATCTATTTCAAGGGCTTAAAGCTTGTTATTGGTTATCTGAAGCTGCAATATTTTTCTTATTTTTGAGAGGTCTAATGATAAACTATTTGCTGTGAACCATTTATCCACTTGTGTCATTTTTCAGTTGTAATGTGCATTGAGGATTTCATACCCTTGATCAAGATATTACTATCATCAGCAGAAAGTACTACATTTTAATTTACTTATGCTGGTGGATCATTAATGTAAAGTAAGAAGATATGTTGTCCAAGGTTCAAGTATTGGGTTACACCATACTTAATAGTTCCCCACCCTGATTTTATTTCTTCACCAACCCACATTAGGGCAACTCTCTGTTTTCCGTTACGTAAGTAGAATTCCAACCAAGCTAAAGGTTGGTTTCTGAAGTCGTAGTATTAGACTTTTTGTAATAATATGTTATGTTTTACACAGTTGAAACCTTTAGTGAGATCATAGAAAATCACTATGTGATACCTTCTACAGTTCAGATCATCTAGCATTTCTTTGTAAGACTAAATATTGCCCCCTCTGTGCAAAGCCCTTAACGAAAGCCAAACTGGGAGGATGGCAGTGAGCCATTTTCTGTAAGGTGTTCATATAACCTGTTGTACACAACCATCTCGTATATTTAAAAGAACTGGCAGCAGAGAGATATTACGTACATCTCTCACCACCTTTCTGTATTGGCATCACTGTAGCGTGTTTTAATCTATTAGGAAATACCGATACCACAGTTTCCATAGACTGGTTACATAAATAGCACGATACGTTGCTGATGAAGTCACTGTATAATTTTAGTGCCCTGATTGATATTCCATAATATTGGTGATTGGTGATTTTCAGTGTTCTAATAATTTTTATGATTTCACTGGGTATTCTGGATTTGAAGTGCCATGTCAATGTTGGTGTATAATGGGGAAGATTAAGTAGTTTTATGGCTTCTGATGGAGGCTGGGAAACACTGTTAATTGCATCTTGCGGCAGTCATCTACCCTTGTTGGGAATAAGATCACTGGGCATAAGATAAAGCTATTGGTTAATGGAAAATCAAGATTAAAATCCCCCACATAAAATAATTTTACTGTTGTTCTTGTCAAGTTTTGCAGGGACAGTTTCCAAATGAGCCCATCGGATGGTGCCTTGTAGCCAGTGCTCAGCATATGTAACCGAGTTGGAGCTGCACCAGATGCAAAAATCATCAACATACAATGCCGGGGTAACCGCAGGCCCAACAAAGGTTACAAGTCCTTTGATGGCTATGAGGAAGAGTGTGACACTTAACATAGAACCCTGTGGGATACTGTCCTCCTGAATCCAAGGAATGCTGAGAAGTGCCAGAAGAGCCAGCGGGATAAAAACTTGTGGATAAAAATCGGAAAAAAGACCTATTACTACAAGACTGTCAGACTGCTGTTTTCAATCTGAGTAAATGGTCACTTGGTGTCATCATGCCTGGAAGCCACACTGATACGGGGACAAAAGGTTCAGAGATTTGAGTATCCAAGATATTTGGAAGCTAACTATCCTCTCAAGCAGTTTACAAAGTATTTCATCCCAAGACGGCGAGCCTGGCTCTCCTTCCATGGTGTAGCCAGGGAAGGAAAGGCTGCCGGGTCATACGAAACAGCATTCAATGATCCTTCACCATTTGAAGACACGACCGTTTGAGAACGTCCATATTTTTGCAGCTTCATGCACCAAGCATCCACCATGATACCAACCACTCTGATCAGGGGCTCTCCTCATGGGTGCCACCCAGCCACAGAAAGGGGCCCCTGACATAGTGGCCACTGCAGATTCTTCCAATGCTTCAGGAAGACAAGCAACCATTCCATGGCATACATGGGAGGGAAAAGATCAGGTACCTGAAGTGTGATCCCTGTGTTGTCAGGGGGCTCAGCCAGATGGGTACATAACAGCCCCATCACATGGACTCACTACATGTGCTTGTGACCTAGCTGGGTGGAGGGGGACTACAGCAGAGAAGGAAGAGGTCACACCATAGATGCTAGGGAGGGAGTTCTTCCCAAATGGCTCATACGAAAAACAAAAAATTTAGAAGTGGAGGTCAAGCCTTATGCGGGGATCTAAATGGCAAAAAGGATGAAAGAGAACAGGCAGAAGGAAAAAAATTGGAAGCAATACAGGGAACCAGGTGGGTAGCCAGGTTGACATAAATCAGAACACCAAGAGAGGGGGGAAGGAGAGGGTAGCAGGGAAGAAGCAAGGATATGGAGGGATGGGCAAGGTGAAGGAAATGCAGCCAGGTAAGGAAGACTGGGCTGCAACAGCTCGGGGCGACGTGTGCGCCACGCACAAACTCACGAAAGAAGCATGAACCCCCTGGTGGGAAGGGGAGGGGGGGGGGGGGGACAGCAGACACTGCTTTTGCAGAACATCTGATTAAAGAAGGCCTCAAGGTGCAACATGAAGTCTTACAAAACATCCACAAAGGGAGGAAGATGTGAACTATCCTGAAATTATTGGAAATTAAAAAAACTTATGTCCTCTTGCTCAAGCTCAGTACTGAGGAATCGGACACAGTTCCATTACACACCATTCCTAACTGCAAATACTAATAATAATCCCACCCAGACCACTTTGTAAATTACCCATCCTTCTTTTATGCCCCAATTTTCCTTTCTTTCAAGTACTGTAGTTCAACTCACCCTGTTAAAATTTTACTTTGTACAATTCAACTTTTCACTTGCCTGTTTGTAATATTGAACCTGGTAAGGACAAGATTATCTTGTTCATTCACTGCCTCGGAAAAGGTCACCATATACTGCTCGATTTACTCACAACCCACACATTTATCTATGAACCCAAGAATGTCGCAACAGCCGAAAACTGAATTGTAAATTAGTAACAAATATTTTAGAATATTACACCAGTGTCATGTTTCTTTTTTCTTTTTTTCCACTAATAACTTAGATTGAATTCACAATTTACAAGAAGCAAAGCTGAAATTAGATTCGCCATAATTTATGTGAACTACCTATACCAGGTGTATACTGGATGTAGCTACTTTAACAAGGCCCAATATGGGTCCCAAAGGGGCTATCAACAGTTAAGGCAGTCCAAGGGGCTGTATTATTAGTACTGCATGATTTTGTAAGCAAGCAGCACATCTATACCATTCCATTAGATCTAACCAAGGTATTAGGCATTGTCTCTCACAGCATTTTAAATAAGAAACTTAAAAGAAATGGAATAACTAAAACAGAACTAGCACTTCTGAAATCATATTTGATATTAAAAGACATGATATAACTAAAACTACCATGTCTGAAATCATATTAGATAAACAGAAATAATATGGATGTTGTAAATTTAAATTAAAAAATCTGAACTTCTCAAAGTAAAATATGGAGTCTCACAAGGATCTGTGCCAGTTTATTTGTTGTCTACATGAACGATCAGCCCAACATATTACCATATAAATCCACAGCATACACTGATGACAACTTTCTTCACACCACACAATTTGAATACTGTTGAACAAATAATCATCATCATGATGGAAAAGGCAGGTCAGTGATTCCAGGAAAACAGGTTGACAGTAAATAAACAATAAAATAGAATGTGTCTTATTTTCCCTTAGAAATATTAATAATGCGCAAAATGAACTCAGGAATTCTGTATAATTGTTAAGGTTGCACCTCAATAGTAAATTATGTAGTAATACCCACACAAAAGCTCTGCAGAAAGTTTGCAAGACTTTTATATTTCATGAGAGACTGAAGGAGAATAAAGAGCTCATTCTTATGGCATACTATGCCTTTTACCAAGAACATTATGGAATGGTTCATTGGTAAGACTCTGCTGGGATAAAAGCCTTTTGCTCTAGCAGACAGAAGCCATTAGATGTATTTTGGTTTAAGTAACTTCTTGGAGGCTATATTTTACTGAGCACTAACCTGTTTACAGTCCCCAGATTTACTTACACATGCCGAACAGAATGTTCATATGTTTGAAAGTACATCAGATGTGCACTCATATTGAACCAGAAACTTATTGGACTTTCCTTGGACTCAGTTAAGTAAAGTCTGGAGAAAATTATGTCCTTATGAAAAATTATGTTTATTTATTATGAATGTGATTGTGAGCTAACAATATTGTAACTTATGGCACAAAACTTAATTTGTAGTCTATGCAATCTGTGTAACAGTAGTGTCTCACAGAAACTTTTAGCAATGTGATGCAAACAATTAATGCATTAATATGTCCAAGATCTTTCACTACCCCTGTATGCCACTTATCACTGTTCCCAAATAACAAACATGGAAAACAAAATAGTACACCTTGAAGATTATATCCACAGATCCATTTCTTTTTGTACACATTTTATTCAATGTCCTCATATACTCACTTTTCTATACCTACAATTGTAGTAATCTTAACTAAATCGAATGTGTTAATTTAAGATATCTAAAATGACTATTTGAACATATTCAAATTTTATGATTAATAGTTTGGCACTGAGAGGGATATAAAAGAAATTTATTGTACCAGTGGGATTCAAATTCAACAAACTGCCAGTCTACATGCTCGACCACTGTAGCGACACATAAAGGCCAGTTAAGAAATCCCTCATACTCTACTCATAAATCTCTGGAGAGCATTTGACCTTTTCCTACAGCCTACTTAGGTGAAATGTTTTAGGAACTTGAAATGTGCACCTACGTGCTTTTACTCACATATTTTGAACAAAATCAGTGATTCCTGTCCCATGCCCTCCCCTAGTTAGATTTAAATTTGGAATAGGTCTACTTAACTCTTGAACTCTCACTTTCTTCTCCAAAGCTCTACTGGAAATGGGTCTCTTTATGAGATCATCTACAGCATTTTCCATGTTGCTTGCATAGTACTTCATCCACTTTCAAAGAAAAATACTGGTGTGGTGTCTGAGCAACACAGCACCCACAGTGCCAGCAGAGATGATGTCAGATCAGAGCATGCACATTTGAAAACAGGCAGCTGTATCCACCCTCTTGCGTTGATCATGGCACGGCTGATCATTTCATCACTCAACACTGGTTTCTAGTTATTGTGGGGGTTGTGTTACAAAACACATCTTCATCTGTTTTATTTGCTTACCAGCACACACTGGAAGAGAAATGAGTTCACATTCAAAGAGAAACGGCATGCTGTACCACATTAGAACATGATCCACAGCCGCCACATGCTGTGTAACAAAACTAATTATGTGATGAGGTAAGATGAGCAATATCTATGAAATGATATTTATATATTTTAGTCTTTTGTATAATGATTTATGTATTAGCAACACCTTATACAACACCACAGTGGTTTACAAGCAAGTAAAACTATTTCAGTTTCAATCAGAAGCTGACGAAAGACGAAGCTTTATTGCAATTATCCAAAAAATACATAAAAATTTACAACAACGTACAGTTAGCTACAAAAAAACTTACAAACATTAAATATTACAGATGGCAGTAATAGCGAGAAACAACAAATGAAGGAAAACATCTGAATTAACACATTTAGAAACAAACAATGGAAAATCCAGGATGGAATGTAACAACATTATAAAAAGGATAGCTGCTACTCTCACCATATAGCGGAGATGCTGAGTCACAGATAGACACAATAAAATGACAGAACAAAATAAGCTTTCGGCCAACAAGGCCATTGTCAAAAACAGACAAAACACACACACACACACACACACACACACACACACACACAACTCACATACACATGAGACCACAGTCTCTGTTGTCTATTTTTGACAATGACCTTGTTCGCTGAAAGCTTACTTTGTGACAGTCTTTTTGTTGTGCCTATCTGTGACTCAGCATCTCCACTCCATGATGAGTAGCAACTATCCTTTTCATTACATTGTTTGGAAACAAAAGTTGCTCAAATAAGCCATCCAAAGGAACAAGCAAACTATGTGAATATTCACTTGAGTAGTATTGCTAAGAAATTAGAGCAGAAATTTCCAGATACCTAAGTTTTACTCATTAGGGACCAGCCAGCAAATATAATGTGCTCCTGCCAACAACTGAGACAGGGCGCAACTGTGGTATGCCAATTAAAAATAAAAATTTGGCAAGTCTAGATTCCACTCCAGTTCATACCCTTACAGAATGCATAAAAACCATAAAAGCAAATAAGCTAAAACTCTACCTATGCTCAAAAAAGTGGTGGCAGAAAATGTAGAAAACTACAAGACAACTTCAGTACTGACTTCAATTCTAAAATAACAGAAACAATAATGAAAAACAGGCTAATGAATTACCTGAAAAAAAAATCTTCTTTACAATGAACAATTTGGTTTCAGATCCAAAGGAGGCGCAGCACACTTTATGAAAGCAGTTGTTCTTCAAGCACTGGGCAAAGGCGACCACGTGACTGACATCATCTTGGATCTGTCAAAGGCTTTTTCACATTGTTAAACATAGAATCTTGTTACATATACTAGAGATATTAGGAATAAGAGGTGTGGTAGTTACTTGGTTTGAGTTTTATCTAGAAGAGACAGTGCAACAAGTTGAAATTTCACATGTTCCATGAAGATTACTGGTAAAACACAATTAGACTTGAAATATATTAAATTAGATTTACCACAGAGAAGTGTATTGGGTCCAATCTTTGTCCTAATCTATATTAATGATTTCCAATAGTGGGTAAAAAAAAAGTGAAATAATACTGTTTGCCAATACCAGCAAATCATAGATAAATCACCAATATAGTTAATAAAAAGTCATGATGGTGTTTATGTGTTTAAAGGGACTAAACTACTGGGTCATCAGTCACTCCATTTCACGAGAGAAACATGTAACAAGGTAAAAAATGAAAAAAGTGGGGACTTAGATGCTCCCAACTATATAAGCTAGTCATGGAATTTTAAAAAAGGGTGTGACAGTAGTTGTAACATAATAGGTAAATTAAAACTGAGATAACCCAGGCACCATCTTGCACACGAGGGTCCACAGGCACAAGATGAGGGAGGAAGCAAGTACCCTGCAGTAGCATGGGAGGGTACCAGCCGCTGGGGGAGGCTCTCCCTGCCACAACCATCCCTAACGCTGCAAGTAGGGGAGTATTACAGTTGAGAGTAAAATCAGCTTTCCCTCAAGAAATTCAACACTTCTGTAATAGCTGTCTCATCATCCGCAAGCATCTGAGGTAGTGAGGTAGGCAAGCTGAGTGTGTTGCAGATCGGCCAGCAGGGTGCACTCAACAAGAACGTGCACTATCGTCAGTAGACTTATCGCAAATTCTGCAAAGAGAGTCATCCCAATGCAGTTGGAACTCATCGGTGAGCCTTGTGTCGCCAATGCGTAGTCTGCACAACACAATGGCATCTTTCTGAGAGGCAGGGAAAGATGTATGCTACACTTTAGTGGACACCTTAACTGCTCCTAACACGTTTTGGGTCATAGTAGCCTGCCATTCTAATTCCCTGAGCATAAAAATATTGCGTTGAAGTTGTAATCGTAAATCTGAGCCCAGTATTCTGAAGTCCCAAGTTGATATGCTGTAATGGTGTCTTAAAAGTGAGAGTCAGCAAGTTCATTTCCGGGAATATCTATGTGTCTCAGTGTCCAGATGAAGGTCACTGTCTTTCCAGAGCTGTAGAGATCAACCAGTACGTCCCGGATATTGGCAACCACAAGATTTTTGGGATAGCACAGGGATATACCTTTCAAGCAACTCATGGAGTCACTACAGATCAGCAAGTTTGTCATGGCAAGCCTCAAGGCCTGAAATATGGCAACCAATTCTGCAGTGTATACACTGCAGGCACTTGGCCAAGAGTGCTTCTCATATCCCCTTACGCGTGCAAAGGCATAACCAACCCTGTCGATTTCAATCTGTCCATCTAGATGTAGATGCATACCGAATTAGAACAATCGTGGAGGATCGAACAAAACGTCGGAGAAGGGTAGGATCAGCATCCTTCTTTGGGATGCAAAAGAGGTCCATCCATATCACAGGACATGGTACAGATCATGGTGGGCGTCAAGAGGGACGCTAGAAACACACACTAAAGGAGGCTGTTGGAGGTCCTTCAATAGAATATCAAGTCAGATCCCAGCTGGTCCACCCAGTTTTGTGTGGTGCGCTATCAGTCTGAACTGTTGGTTGTGGAAAAGAGTTGAGTGACATGAGTGAGTAGGCATCTTACACATCGTGACTGTGTAATTAGCAAGAAGCAGCTGTTGTTTAACCTGCAGTGGGGGACACTGGGTTCCACCCAGAGGCTCTGGAAAGGGCTCATATGGAAGGACTCCATTGCCAATCACATGCCAGTGTGGTAAACAGGGTCAGTTTGGGTGGTGCTGCCAATTCATAGGCAACACATCCACCTGGTATAGCAGCTATTGCCCAGAGTCCCAGTACCTTGAAGTTGAAATGCACCTAATTCTTGGCTGACATGAGGAGGTTACAGCTTGGGCATCGCATGCAATCCCTGCACTGTCAGGGGGCCACCACCAAGTGGGTACCTGAAAACCCAACTATGACAGCCTGGTTACTGCAGTGGATCAGGTGCAGAGGTAGATCCACTTGATTGATAGGTGTAAAGGATAACAGCGCACAGCGGACAGTTAATGGTCCACAGTAAGGCGTCCTTCCCCAAACAGCCCGCATTTCTGTACAATTTGGAAAGTGGGGGTCAAACCCCTAATGGGGACCATAATTCAAAAAGGCAATAAAATTGAGTGGGAAAACCATTTAAAAAAAGTGAAACGAGCAGAAATCTTGAGAAGCCAAAGCATAGTCAAAATATCAAAGTAAAAACATGACCAAATAAAAACACTCCTGAATAAGGTTTTCACTCTGCATCGGAGTGGAAGCTGATATGAAACTTCCTGGCAGATTAAAACTGTGTGCCGGACTGAGACTCAAACCATTTGTCACTTAACTTTTGACACCTACCCGCACACCACAACATCACTGGCAAACAACTGCCGACTACTATCCACCCAGTCTGTCAGATCATCTGTGTGTACAAAAAAGCACAGCAGTCCAGTCTCCCTTTCGGGAGGCACTCCTGACCATATCATTGTCTCTGATAAACACTCGTCATCAAGGACAACATATTGGGTTCTATTACTTAAGAAGTCTTCAGGCCACTCACATATCTGGGAACCTATTCCATATGCTCGTACCTTCATTAACAGTCTGCAGTGGGGCACCGTGTCAAATGCTATCTGGAAATATGTAAGCTGCCTGTTGCTCTTTGTCCATAGTTCACAGTATATCATGTGAGAAAAGTGCAAGCCGAGTTTCACAAGAGCAATTCTTTCTAAAGTCATACTAATATGCAAACATAATCTCCTGTCTCAAGAAAATATATTATATTTGAACTGAGAATATGGTCAAGGATTCTGCAGCAAATGGAGTACCTGGTTCAGTACAACACATGAAGGTAAAAACAGTCACTGTTCAAGACATTTAATACTGCTCCAGCCATGTAAGTAAAGTCCTTTGCCACATTTTTGATGCGTCACTTAAGCAAGGAATAGCTCCTGAGAGGCTTAAGTATGCAGTTGTAAAACCGCTGTATAAGAAGGGGGATAAGACAGATACTGCTAACTATTGGCCAATATCACTACTGACAAGCTTTTCAAAGGTTTTAGAGAAACTAATGCATGCCAGGATAGTTAAGCATCTCAGTGAACATAATAGCTTCAGCAAAAGTCAGTTTGGATTTCAGAAAGGTTTGTCAACAGAAGATGCAATATTTGCATTTACTGGCAAACTCTTGGAATCTATCAACAAAAAACTGAAAGTGATTGGCATATTTTGTGACCTAACAAAAGCATTTGACTGTGTAAATCACCAAATTCTTTTACAAAAAGCTGCACATCTCGGTATAAGTGGTGCAGCAGGGAAATGGCTCGACTCATATCTGTCAAACAGGAAATAAAAAGTTGTAGTAGATAGTCAAGACGGTGTTCCAGTATCTTCAGAATGGGGTACCATCACATGTGGAGTGCCGCAGGGCTCAGTTCTGGGCCCCCTACTTTTTATTATATTTATAAATGATCTTCCTCTCTCTACGGAATATTGTAGATTCACCTTTTTCGCAGATGACACTACACTACTTATTGATAATTCAGTAGATAAACTTGAGGTAACGGCAAATAAGGTTTTAAATGAAACGGTGAACTGGTCTTATTTTAAATTACTGTAAAACAAACTACATTCAGTTGTTCCATCATCGTTTCACAGGCGTGCACTCGGGACAGCGACAATTCTTCTTGCGATATTTCGACTAGAAACCTCCCAGCCATCTTCAAGGCGAGTCGGAGACTGAGTTCATAGCGTTTGCGCATGTCTATTTATACGGAGTCACGTGATACAAAGCTGCTGAGGATTGAAAGCGCATGCGTCAAAGATATCAAAGTCGCCACTACTGCACTAGTCATAGATAAGATGTATATAGCAAAGATAAACATATAAGCGCAGAGTGCAAACAAAATAGTGCTGCTGCGAATCCACCGTGCTTGTAAACAAATAATTAATCTTTAAAAGTGGTAGCATCTGTCGGAAGTGAAGATGCAGAAATTCTTTCCGAACGAAGGTGTGAAATAAGCGGTTTCCAAGCATTGTCAAGATGAAATCCTTCGTCGCGGTTTAGCAGGTTGTCGGCTAGTTGTATTTCTACAGCTTCCTTAACAACTGAGTCCCAGAAAGATGAAGCAGTAGTTAAAATCTTAACATCTTTATAATCCATGGCATGGCCAGTAGAAATGCAATGTTCGGCAACTGCTGATTTGTTGGTCTGAAGAAGACGTGTGTACCGCTGGTGTTCGACGCATCGTTCCTGTAAAGTGCGCGTGGTTTGCCCTATGTAACGTTTGCCACACTCACAAGGGATTTCATAAACTCCCGCCTTTCGCAAGAGCAGATCATCCTTAACGGATCCCAACAAGGCTGCAGTCTTAGCTGTTGGGCGGAATATCACATCAACTTTATGTTTCTTCAAGATTCTAGCAATTTTAGAAGAAACATTACCCACGCATGGGAGAAAGGCTGTAGATTTCACTTCCCTTTCCACTTCCTCATCCTTTTCCTGTGATTTTTCTGCAGTTTTTATTTGCAGGGCTTTCTTAATCTGCTGTTGCGAATAGCCATTTCTCCTAAAAACTGCCTCCAGGTGTACAAGCTCATCCTGCAGGCTGTCAACGTCAGACACTACATGAGCCCTGTGGACCAAAGTTTTCAGAACACTCATAATTTGCAACGGATGGTGGCAGCTAGATGCCTGCAAATATAGGTCAGTGTGTGTGGGCTTACGGTATACGCAATGACCTAGGGATCCATCTTCTTTCCGGCGAACCAGCACATCCAGAAACGGTAAACAGCCATTCTTCTCTCGTTCCATAGTGAACTTGATTTTTCCGTGAATGGAATTGAGATGTTCCAAAAACTCTAGTAGTTTATCCTCTCCGTGGGGCCACACTATGAATGTGTCATCCACGTATCTCCAGAAGACCGTCGGTTTTAATACTGCTGAGTTGAGGGCTTTCTCTTCAAAATCCTCCATAAACAAATTAGCCACCAGGGGAGAGAGAGGGCTCCCCATAGCGGCACCATCAATTTGTTCGTAATATTGTTCATCAAATAAAAAATAAGTGGAGGTTAATGCATGCTTAAACAAAGCTGTTATATCATCCTCAAACTTGCTGCTAATGAGATACAAGGAGTCAGCCAGAGGTACTTTGGTGAACAATGAGACAACGTCAAAACTAACTAATAAATCTGTGCTATTGAGCTTCAAACCTTTCAACCTACTGATAAAATCCGACGAGTTGCGGATATGAAGTTCACATTTCCCCACAAACGGTCTCAACAGAGAGGCACCTACATTGCTAACTATTGGTCGAAAAGTCAGCACTTTTAAAATCTGCTCAAGAATCACAAACTACATTCAGTTCCACAAAACATCCAAAGATGAGGAAATATTTGTAAAGATAGGTGAGCAGACAATAACTAGGGTAGATTCCTCAAATACCTAGGCTTGCATATTGATAGCAAACTGAATTGGTCAAACCACATCGTGGATCTGTGCAAAAGACTAAGTTCAGCAACATACGGATTGCGCATTGTTTCTTTTTATAGAAATATGGAAATCATGAAGTCAGCGTATTATGGTTAATTTCATGCAATTATGGCATTTGGAATTATATTTTGGGGAAATCAGGCACTGGCTAAAAAAGTACTGTGTGTACAAAAAAGAGCCATAAGGATCATGTGTGGAGTCCATCCTAGAGCCACATGCAGGAATCTTTATAAGAAGCTTGAAATACTTACATCCACTGCGCAATATATATTCTCGTTGATGTGCTTCATAAGGAAAGAAAAATCCATCTTTAAGCTGAATAGTGCATATCACAGTCACAATACTAGAAGGAAACATGATATCCACTATGAACAGCCAAATCTAAGTATGGTGCAGAAAGGAGTCCATTTCAGTGGCTGTAAGATTTTTAATGTCCTCCCTTCAAGAATTAAGTGTTTGGTAGATGATGATCTCTTGTTTAAAAAAACCTTAAGGTAGTTCCTACTGCAAGGGTCATTTTATACATTAGAAGAGTTCCTGAACTACAGTGTTTAACATTTCTTGTATTGTAAATTGCAAATGTATGCCCAAATTTGTATTTATAATACCAAATATTTTTATTGTAAACATATACAAGGTCCGGCAGAAAAACCTCCCCTTTAAGGAAAGCTAATAAAAACAAAACCAAATAAGGTAGAACAATTTTATTTATACTAAATAAAAGTACATATTATGCCATTTTAGAAAATACTCTTATGGTCTTACTTTTTAAATAAAACATCCCTTAAATGGCTTCCTGCACTGTCGACACACTGTTTGAGTCTTTCCCTGAAGTTATTCATTACTCTTTGAGTCATTTCAGGTGGAATAGCTTCAACCTCTTGTGTAATTGCTTCTTTCAGGGCTCGTAAAGATTGTGGACGTTGTTCATAAACTTTTGCTTTTAAATAGCCCCAAAGAAAGAAATCACAGGGCGTTCAGTCTGGCGATCGTGGGGGCCAGCCAATGTCTCCACGCAACGAGATCACATGTCCAGGAAACATTTCCTTCACCAATGCCAGTGACTGCCGCGCTGTGTGGGCAGTAGCACCATCTTGCTGGAACCACACGTTCTCTATTTCACCAACAAGCTCCCTTAGTTGCGGTTGGAGAAAGTCGCGGAGCATGGCACAATAGCGTTCACTGTTGACGGTTAAATTCCTGTCATTTTCTTCGAAAAAGTAAGGACCGATCACTCCGGAATTGTAAACAGCACACCATACTGTTACTTTAGGGCTATGAAGTGGTCGTTGATGAAGTTCTTGGGGATTGTGTTCACACCAGTACCTGCAATTTTGGCTGTTCACTGTTCTGGCAAGGTGAAAGTGTGCTTCATCAGAAAAAATCACAATATCGTTGGGACGAATGTTCCGAAGAAGGTCTTGGCACAAACTTAGACGGACACCACAGTCTCGTTCACTCAGTTCCTGCGTAGTTACAATTTCGTAAGGATGCATTTTAAGATCTCGATGCAAGATTCTTCTCACACTTCGATCTGATATCCGTAATGCTGCCGCATGCTTTTTAGCGGATCGTCGAGGAGATTGTTGAACTGAAGCTCTAACTGCATCAACATTTCCGGGGCCTGTTGCAGTCCGTGGTCGTCCAGGTGGTTTCCTTTTTAATGCGGAACCTGTCTCACGAAAGTTAGCAACCCAAGAATAAATTGTTTTCTTATCGGGAACAGGGTCCCGTCGTCCGAGCGCAAAGCGAACGCGAAAAGCACGTTGAGTATTAATAGGCGATTCGCCATTTTGAATAAAATCTTCCACTACGAAGGCACGATGTTCACCAGACCACGCCATGGCGTACACTGAAAACGGCACGTAGGCAGCTACTTAACGACGCGCCCCCCACCACTCTGCTCCTTCTACTGTCCGCTGCAAGTTACTTTGTAATCGGGGAGTTTTTTATGGCGGACCCTGTATTTATTTCTCTGTAACACTTATTATTTTGTAATCTTTATCTATCTCTAAAATGCATTTTTGTAGTGGGACCTAAGTTCCTGTTTACTGTTTTTTGTTATGTAATCTCTATCTATCTCTAAAATGTATTTTTTTGTAGTGGGACCTAAGTTACTGTTTTTGTTTTGTTTTATGTATTACCATAAATTCTGGCCAAAAGCTTGTAAAATTGACACGTTCCATATCCTGTGATAGTGTCACAGCATGGATCACTGGAACAAGAGATAAATAAATAAAAAAATAATAAATAAATAGATCTGTAATTTTATGGGTCTGCCCTTTTACACTTCTTATATACTAGAGTCATCTGTGCTTTTTTCCAGTTGCTTGGGACTTTCTGTTGGGTGAGATATTTGCAATAAATGCATGATAAGTAAGGAGCCACTGCTGTAAGGTACTCTCTGTACAACTGAATTGGGATTCGATCCAGGCTTGCAACTTTTTCATTTTCAGCTCTTTCAGTTATTTCTCTATGCCAGGGATGCTTATTACTATTTTGTCCATACGGGCATCTGTTTGCAGGTCAATCGACGATATGTTTATATGAGCCTCCTGCGCGTCCAATTTCTTAAATGCGAAATTTAAAACTTTGGCTTTCATTTTCCTATCTTCAAGAGCCACTTCAGACTGGTCTGGTGACTGGGTGGAAGCCTTAGACCTTCTTAACAATTTTATATAGGACAAGAATTTTCTTGGGTTCTAGATCAGATCTTTTGCTATGACAGTAGTAGTAGTGTGCTTCGCACATAGGTATTTTCCACAGACACACAAATCTCTACTAACCTTTGCCACTCGTCATTTGTGCATTCCTTTTGAACCAAGATCTTTACTTCCTCAGCATTTTCTGAATTTCATTGTTTCCTTAATCCATTTACTAGGAACATAGTTCTCCAGACCACAATTTACTCTCTCTTTAAAATTTGCCCATAATTCCTTTACATCCATTTTACTGGAACTAAGTGATATCAATTCGCTAAGTGAGACGCTAACAACCAACTACTTATCTGCTCTTTCTAGCAGAAACACTCTCCTCCCCCCCTTGACTAATTTATTAACTTTCATAACTGTAAATGCTGCAACGATATTATGACCGTTAATCCCTGCCTCTATACCAATTTGTTTGATAATATCTGGCCTGTTTGTAGCTACAAGGTCTATGTTATTTCTATTGTGTGTGGGCTGTCAGACTATCTGCTCAAGACAGGTTTCAAAAACCGTATTCAAATTTCATTTACATCACATGGCTCCCCACTTGAAATCAATAGTTTATCATCATTACAACTACCTGCAGGCAGCTGCAAGCCTATAATCTTCTGACAAAAACATCTGCTACTTAATGCTCAAGCCAACATATGAGCAACAATACTTTTGTATGGACATATTGCACTTTACACACTTTGATTTACAGTTACACATCACCTAAGTATCCCTGATACAATATATTTCTGCCACATTTGAAGAGTACATGGTATTTCCAATCCACCATGATAATTAGTGCTTGCTTAACATTTCAGTTAAGCTGTGCCTGTAGTACACATCTTGCAGTTTGTGGGTGAGATTTCCTTTTTGTGGGGACAATAAGTCTGACAAATAGTTTTTTCTTGGTAAATGACACCATAGCAAACAGTGATTTGTCTAGGCATTCACACTTTTTAAATAAAAATATTTAATTGGGTGGTGCATTTGTTCTATATACATATATGTGTCATGTCACCATTTAATCCGTGGCACTAGGGCTTGCACTGTGCATTATGCAGGTAGTTATCCTACAAGTAATAACTAAACTGCAATGTTCTGGATATCTCTGAAAGACAGCTAATAACATCATTTTAAATGTAGCCACATCCCCCAATTCAATAAAGCTGTAATAGTTCATAAGCTTAGGCTTTTTTCTCTAGGCCCTTAATTTTTCAACTGATATTTCTTCTCCACAATTGGTAAATATGCCAAGTGCAAAATAGTTTTATCGCAGGTGGGTCCATTATTGCATTCCATGTATTACAGAAAGAAACAGCCAAGCCGCACATGAACACCTCTGATGAAATATTACCAATCTCCAATCTTATAAACTCAAGAAATATGGACATCACTAGGGTATTGGTCCAGTTCGATACAAGGAAGGCACAAGGGAAAACCTCTTTAATATCTTCTAGCACTAATAATGTTGCTAATTCGAAATGGTAGCTATTTAGCTCACATGTTGCAGACAGACAAACGCAGCGTGTCCATATTTCTTCGAAAGTTCATCTTGGGCCTTATTCATTATAATCAACATAAAATCAGTGCTTTGCAGGCTTGAATGAGTTCTGGTAACTACGCCTTGGGCTTATAAAATAGCAAACAATGATTCTCACCTGAGATCAGTTCTTGCACATCAGTCTCTCACTAATTGCATTGTTCTGCAGTCTTCCTCATAAGCACAAATTGTAAGAATGTTCAATGTTTGCAAGATCTTGCATCATTAGGAGATGAATTCTTTCCTGTTCAAAACAGACTGAATGTCTGATTTTCTCAACTACAGCCAGGAAAGGGATTTTGTTGGGTATGTCTGCCACTACTTACTCTTTAACTTACATCAATGTGACATAAGTCACTGTTGTGTGCACCATGTGTTGAAACAAATGTTACCTGGCACGGGCCACCTGTGATCTGGGTAACTTAAATCTGTGCTAGGAACACTCCATTATTTTTTCATGTGTTTGGCACCCTTACTTAGTGAAATATGTTGATCTGAGCAATGGCAAATATAATAATGTCTCACACAACCATTAGCAACAACTTTAGAGCCACAGTTTTTAACAAAACTGTCTTTCTTGTCTTCTCAGTGCCTTCTTCCCACTGTTATAAATCAGAAAATGATCACAACTACAAATTTTCTATACTAATCTGAACATCATGCATTGTCTACAATGTTTTACATAACAAATTCCTCATGATATCTCAAAATTACAATCACACCACTTTGTCTTACCCCCACATTCTGTTGCTTGAGGTCCCACCATGATAATCACACTGATGATCCTTGAAGTTAAATTCATAATCGAAATTTTTATGACAGACATTATATTGATAAATATAAGACTTTTGACTTTTTTGAAAAGCTGGAATTACACTAAATTTCTCAGGATGAACCTTTGATGCATGCTCGCTCAGATGTTTGTTAAATTTTTACTGCTTCCCACACGCTGAACACTTGAACTGTTTACCGTCATTCACATCAACAGAGAAATAAAAATTTAATTCTTTTAACACAAAACATGCAAAGAACAATTTCTCTTCTCGTGGCTTCAAGAGCACTGGTGATTGCGTGACCGAGGCCTGAGGTGCCGAGAATGATTCGCTGAATGTGACATCTGCTGGCAGAAGATACTCAGTGACCTAACAACATGAGCTGCCACTCCAGAAAGCTCAGGATCTGATGTACAGTCACCTTCTTCGACAATGGTCAATCCATGCATTTCCGCTGCTTGCTTTCCTCCTTGTCTTGGGGTGACAGTGATATTCCCTGCACTCATTTAATGTGAATCACTGGCTGAAGAGCACCTCTAGATTGACCTGACACATGTGCAACATTTCTGCTACTGCCTCAGTTACGTAGCTTTTTGAATCAGTGCTAGTAGTAGCGAAACCCAGTAGTCGCTGACCTCTGCTATATTGAAAATTCAAGCTAGATGTTGAAAACTCATTTTCCACTTTTTCCACTATTACCTCAATTGTGATATGCCAGCCTTCAAGCTGCAGAGCCTCCACTTCTGCAATTCCTGATTCTTCACAGAGACATGGTCTGGCACTTTCTTCTTTGTCACTCACACTTGTTTTACCACAGTGGAAGTGAGTGTGTCACCTAACCTCAGTGTCATACGATGGTGCATTGTTGCTGTGCACTTCAAACCTCAGCATGGATTGTTGCAGCAGCATTGTGCTCCCTCAAATTTGGGGAAAAGAGTACCACATGTTACCCCACTTCATCAATAGTCTGAGCCATTTTGTTTTGGTTTCTCTAACAGCATATTGTGTTACTGTGGTGTGGAGATTACAACACATGCCACAACTGCAGACATTTACCTGCAAACAAGCAAAAACATTAATCAGGCAACTTTATTTTTACAATGCGACTCCTCATTCACTCTGTACCTCAAACGTAAATTTAAGCAGGAACTCAAATTACTGTAGTATAATTAAACTTGACAAGCTCAAAAATATAGTGTCTTTTTTCCACATTGTATACATGTGATTTTTTCAAATATATTTTCTTCATCTCAGTTCTCCGTGAAGTATTTTCCATTGGATGTACAAGAAGTTCAACAGAGTCCCACCAGGTCACAAAATAAAGTGAATACAACATGGAGCTGTTGATCGAGTGCTGTACTTCAGTAACAGACATGGATACATAGCTATTAATAATACTTAATATAAAAAACAAGGAAGTGACTGTATGTGAAGATTTCAATGAAGACTTCATTCAGTATAGTTATAATTGTGTGCATCAATTTACATACTGTGGACATTCCCAACAATAATAGAAGGATACAGCACAACAGCAACTGATAATTTATTTTTAAACCTAATGTTTACGAAACACGCCCCATAATAAATTGTTTATCTGACCATTATGGTTAACAGGGAGTGATAAAGCATCCCCATCAAACCAGTTTAACAAAGAACATAAATGTAAAATTAGTAAAATTCATAAGGCAAATAATATTCAACTCTCTGATGTCACTAACAGTGAGACAGTTGATTAAACAGAAATCTTTAGCTGCTAAATCCAATGTGTAACAGCACAGCAGATCCGTTAGACCTCCTTAAACAGGAACTGCATACTCCCCCACAAGACAACATTTGCTGAATCATCTGCTAGACATATCACAAAAATCATTAGGTCACTGTAAAACAATGTTATGAAGGTACTTCACCCAAAGTGTTAAAATCTTTTGCTGAATTGGTAGCACTTGCCTGTATTACCTACTTAACCAGTTGATAAGTCAAGGTGAATATTTCCTGAAAGACCCCGGTATCTGCTAGTACAGTGTCTGTAAACTGAAGAGTGAGCACAGCTTGCAGTGGGGGAAGTGGTCGTTCCCAAAAGCATGCTCTAACTGTCATACAGGATGACTAAGACTCAATTTTCCATCTAGCAGCACAGTGTACCATGCAGTGATTATATCAACTCTGTACACGTTCCTTGCATTATTTACTAATTTCGTGTATCATATGCTTCTCCTGGCATTTCTACACACTGTGTTGACACAAGTTCAAAGGCTCGCTGCAGAAGGGCTGGACTTCTTGTGGTACATGGGTTGCTCTTCAGTTTGCAGACAGACTACCACCCCATTAATAAGCAACTTACCTCTAATTATAGATCCATCTCCTTTTGAAAAACGTTTTTTAAACGTAAGATCACTTTGGCTTTCATGAAGGCTTCTCTATTGAGTACGCAACATAACCCCGGATCTAGTAGAATTAAACGAGATAAATTTTCATGATGGCACTTTCCATTATGTTCCAAGGCCTTTGACTATGTAAATACAAGTTCTACTAAAGAAACTTAAATGCTATGATATCAGAGGCATTCTCCTTGCATGGATGACATTATGGCTTAACAACAGAAAACAGAATATCACATTAACAAATGACAGAAACATGAATATGACTAAATTTGGAACAAAGAGACATTAAACAAGGTGTGCCTAGGTTCCTATACTTGGCCCAGTACTCATATTAACCATGTAAATGATTTAATTGTGATATTACAGCATTCTTCTACAGCTGCGATGTTCGCAGAAGACACTAATTTCACGATGAAGATCCCAAATAAATCCATATCACAAAAAATCAAGAGAATAATGAAAGAGGCTAACAAATGATTCATAGCAAGTAGTTTAATGCTTAATATTACAAACACTCATTTTATTCAATTCCAAACTAGTCACAATGACTTACTGGGTACCAAAAGAAGAAATGACCTGACACATACTCCCCTGCCATTTTTGCACGCTGCGTTGACACCAATTTAAAGGCTCTCTGCTAATAGCTTGTCACATAATTGACTAAATAGAACCCTGACTCGTAAATGGGCCGGATCTTAAAAAGCCTGCTCCACTCCTAGAAGTGGAGATAATAAGAGTAAAATAAAAACAAAAAGAACTGAGAGGAATACTCAAATGAATACCATACAGGAGAAACACCAAGTTGGTATACAATACAACCTTTTGTATCTATAACTATCTTGTTATGTGTTTTAATGTTTTTTTAATTAATAATGAGGATGAATTTAAAAAGAACTGTACAATTCACAACCAGAATACTAGAAGTAACAATAATTTTCACATGGGGTGTTACATATGGCGCAAAAGCCTATAACATTTTACCATTCAACAAATTGAAAAGCCCAAGATACTAAATAAACAAAGGTAAAGAAAACTGGTACCTCATTAAAGACGACGACGACCACAACCCTACTATACTATATATTCTAATCTTACCCTTACGATTCCTAAGTCAGTGATATGTAGGGGGCTGTAGTATATCCCTAGAGTAAAAGTGTTACATTATTTTGAACAAATATTTTAGTGCACTTACAAAGTAGTTTTATTGTTTTTGCATGTTATTTGGTATGTACCTAAATATTTCTTTCCTAGCTTAAAAATAAATTTTTGTGAACTATTATATAAGAACGAGTTATTCCTTTTTCCAGACCTTACTAGATAATAAAAAAGAGATAGGAAGCATATAAACGCTCTTGGTTACAATGGAATAATTTAATTTTCTGTGGTTCCTACTGCCCCGGCTCAGCACTCGAGTCCAACTGTTATTTCTGTGACAAATCGTTAACTAGAAGTTGCAAGTAGCAACTAAAAAGCGCAGTTAACGTTATTTGCCTAGTGCCATCTGTTGACCGACATTCGTACTTCTTTATAAGAACCTTGTGCCTCACGAGATTGATGTACTGTGTCTGCATATTATATGACGACATGCACATTCAGTACCGATTATGGTTGGTCAAACACAGCTGTGTTCCTGAATGTATTACATCAATAAGACGCAATATTGCCTTTTTCTCCAGAAAATATCATTTAGAGACAAGTAACCTAAAAAGTGCATTTGATTCTGGTTTCAATATGACCGTTGTGGTTAATACTCCACATGCCTACAGGACTTGGCAATGTTAACACAGCAGAACTCAGACATCTGTATAAGTGTAATGAAATGAAAACAATATTATTGAGTCATATGAATGCCTCATACACTAAGCAGATTCAGAAGGATGTGGGTTGCAGTAGGTACTGGGAGATGAAGAAGCTTGCACAGGATAGAGTAGCATGGAGAGCTGCATCAAACCAGTCTCAGGACTGAAAACCACAACAACAACAACAATGAATGCCTCACTTTTGTTCCAACACAATTCAAGACCCTTGGAGAAAAAATTTACACCTGGTGTTACACATGGCAACTGCACACACAAGAACTTTTTGCAGACACTACAACCACCTACATAAGTAAGCTTTTCCTAGGTTACCTTCAAGTACTGTACTTAAACAATTCCTGATTAAACTGGAAGATCTGTAGTTCCCACTTTCATATCAACAGACTCAAAATGCATATTCTGGACCTCGAACTCTGTTACAGGTCAATGTCGCACCATTATTCTCCAACAAGTCCAATAATTAAATGGCGGAAAATTTACGGGTATAGGACCGCTTAACATGTGGAAAATGAGATTTTGATTATTCACTCACTGAATTTAACATTTATCATTCCTTTAAAATAGCACAACAACATCAATTAAACACAGTTCAATCACTCATACTGCACACTTATTTCATAATTATAGCACTTTTAAACTGCAAATCCTCTAAGAGACTTCTTGAATCTTCACAATTCTCTCTCAAGAGACTTGATGTGGTTAAATACGCATAACAACCAGTAATCAGAGTCGGAACTTTGGTCAAAGAGCAAAACTTAAAATATCTACAAAGTTACAAGCAAAAGTGCTTAGCTACAGAAGTGTTTTTTCTAAATCAAAAAGGTGTGAATTTGCAACACAGATGACTGGCCAGACATGGTCAGAAGTATATTCAGGAACACATTTAATGAAAAATTCAACAAATTCATGAATATATTCAAGTTAAAATTTGAGGAAATGTTTCCTAAAGTAGTACATTCTGTTGGGGGATCTAGCAGGAAGACTTGGGTAACAAAAGGTATCAGAAAATCCTCTGAAACACTCAAATATCGGAGATCTATCAAAAATTACAAGAGTGACCCAGCCTTCTTATAGTTTTTTCTCAGGTACAAAACTGTTGCAGGAAGCAAAGAGAATCCAAAATGAAGAGACCATACAGAACTCAAACAATAAAAGCAGAGCCATATGCAATATAGTAAAACAAGAAACTGGTAACTCAAAATCAAAGCAGATGAACATAAAAATTAGAAATAAAGGTAGTTTAATAGATAATCCTAAGGGCCTGGCAAACTTTATAAACAACTACTTTAGTAATATAGCAACAAAACTGCAAGAAAAGCTTCCTAAAACACAACACACAATGGCAAAGAACTATGTATCTCACACAATGCTACTGCTAGCCACAAATGGAGAGGAAATCAGTAGCATTGTACACAAATTCAAGAGTAAATCATCCACAGGTTTAGATGAAGTTCCAATGTATATACTAAAAGACTGCATTAGCAGCATTAAAAAAACCCTTAGCAGACATTATAAATGAGTCATTCTCATCAGGTTGCTTCCATAATTATCTAAAGCACGCAAAAATTCTTCGCATACACAAAAAAGGTTGTACAGAAAATGTAGAGAATTACAGACCAGTTACATTGCCGTCTTCTTTTTCAAAAATAATGGAAACTATTATGAAAAACAGACTTATGGACTACTTAAACAAATACCAACTTCTATGCAAAGAATAGTTTGGTTTCAGGACTGGAAAGGGAACAGAAACAGCTATAGAAAAATTTACAAGAGTAGTTCTAGAAGCCCTAGATAAAGGAGAACAAATAACAGAGATTTTTCTAGATCTCAGTAACGCATTTGATACAGTTGACCACGAAATACTACTAAGTAAATTTTACGCACTAGGAAGAGGGTGGAGATATCTCAAATTTCAAGTAGCTCAAATTTTTTGGTGAAACATCTTTCAGATGAAGAATATTTGAACATTGGAGTACCTCAAGGGAGTGTGCTAGGCCCAGTACTATTTCTCATTTATATTAATGACTTCCCACAGTGGGTAATGCAAGATGAAACAGTGTTATTTGCTGATGACAGCAATATAATAATTACAGACAGGACACCAGAAATGTTAAATGTAAAAGCTGAAAAGGCACTTATGGCAGTTCACAACTGGTCACATAACAACAAAGTAGCCCTTAATGTGAAAACAACTAATAACATAAACTTCTATATAAAGAAAAAACCGAATATGACAAAATGAAACCATAGAGTGTGTAGTCAGCACAAAATTTTTGGGTATATATGTTGATCATACAACTAAAATGGGATGAACATATTAGGATGCTTGGGAAAAAAATTAGCACAGCATGTTATGCCTTACGAA
The DNA here is from genome assembly GCF_023864345.2 of Schistocerca serialis cubense. Taxonomy (NCBI): domain Eukaryota; kingdom Metazoa; phylum Arthropoda; class Insecta; order Orthoptera; family Acrididae; genus Schistocerca; species Schistocerca serialis. The sequence continues at coordinate 848,082,094 of NC_064641.1, read as the reverse complement.
TATTAGACACCGTGTGCAATAGTTCATGCCAGAGAATGACATACTTTGGACACATACATTCTATAATAAGTTACGGCATAACATTCTGTGGTGCAAATGCCCAAAATGTGAAATATGTGTTCAGATAGCAAAAATGAGCTATCAGAATAATGAGCAAGAGTCACAAAAGAGTGCACTGCAGTGAGCTATTTAAAAATGGGGTATTCTGACAATCCAAGTGAATATATCTTGCAAACTACAGTTTTTATTCACAAAAATATTGAGCAATATTTAACAAACAGGTGCATACATGATCACCAATCCAGAAACAGTAATTGCTTGTACCTAGACAGAATGAATAAAACTAAAACCCAAACCACTATGTTTTACCACAGTCTAACATATGTTCGACTGTGGTTTTACCAAGGTGTCAAGATAAACAAAAGAAATAAAAAACATAAAGGAACTCTGTAAATCTAAAGCATTCCTTAAAGAATATTTATTAAAAATAGTTTTTACTCGATTAGAGAAGTCTTGTGATCTATTTCTTTTGATTGAAGCAGGTTCTTCTGCATTATGCAATTCAATGATAAATTGTGTGTGTAATATACATATACATATATTATGAATTTATTATTTATAGCTTGTATTTCATTATCTTACGTGACAAAATAATGTAAATATGTATGTATAATTCCGACATTCATACAAAGAAATTTGTTTACGGATGAATAAATATATAAATAAATAAAACTACGTCTGCAAAATCACAATGATTATTAAACATTTTTGCTGTCACTAATTACAAGCAATCTAACTTAGTATTACTAATATTTACTGTAATGAAAGCCACTCAATGGAGGATGTTTTACATTTGCAACAACGATCCCATTTAAGAAATTAAGTTCATCGAAACACTTAGAAACTAACCTCTCGTCTGACAAAGACAGTCTAAAGACGCATTGGCAATTTCTCCAGATCTGTAGACAATGATATTTTGAATTATCGCTTTACTGAGTGACTGAAATTTAGTTCGGGTACCTGTGAACATACCAATACGTCAGAATTCGTTTTCTAAACACGAACTATTACGGTACTGTATGGCTTCTTACATATTAATTACACTATTAATATTTCCACAATTTTTTCCTTAAAACAAAAGTAAAACCAACGGAAGAAAAAAAATGTAAAACATACTTGCTAACGACAGTTTTGTTGGGATGCAATTTTCTGTGTGAACAAGTGTAACTTTATCATACGGTGAGAAGTCGCGGAAATAACACTGGCTGAGTGCGAACCACTGCGAAGTGATACAAGGACCCGGACTCCTTCACTGTGACAAATCACAGGTAAGAAAACAGATGCACATCACCCACTGTCAACTAATTATGAATTGTATTTGTGGCTCAGCGTAAGCCGAGCACTTCGAAAAATTAGTTATAGACTCATTTAGTGTTCCCCTCCACGGAAATCTTTAGTAAAAGGCGAAAGATTTATTCGTCTTGAAGGGAAACAAGAGTAACGTGAACAGGCCTTCTGCGGTACTTATGCCTTTCCATCGTATGCCCTTTGAACAAGAACACATCACGAAAGCAGAATTTCTGGACATATTTCGCCTAAAATTAAGTGTTAATTGTTGCTGACTTGGAAAATGCATTCTGATCTAGAGATATTAACATATGTAACTACCACCAAAAGCTGTTTCACGAATAAAGAACCATTACTTGGCCTGTTTGGTTGGTGACTTCCCATCCGCTATTTTCACTGCGAGGCAAGAGATGGCAGCACAGACCACGGCGGCTTTCGTACTTAACGGTTGGCGGCACAGATTGCCTTCGTGAGGCTTGGTGATGAGCAGGGAAACAGTCCTCCCCGCTTCCCTTATGTTTCAAGAAGTAATGAATCTTGTACATGTCCTTGCATTCAACCACATGCAGTAACAAACTGCAATAAATGATTATTTCGTTCTCTGTAAAGTGACCTGGACAGATCTGGAAGTGCTGTGACTAAAGTTTTCACAGTATTTCACTGTCCTTCAGAAGTATACGGAAAAAATTATGACTGATTAAATATTACATTAAAACATATTGGTTGAAATGAATGAGTCAAAAATCTCGTGGTTTATTTCAGATGCCTACTGCCAAATTAAACTGTAACTGATGCTTATACCACTGTGGAAATTAGTGCCTTGCAACTATAACAGTCTTACGATTTGGAAACGAGAGTTTTCTCTAGATGTATTAATTCATCATTCAGCTCTTTAGCGAAATGTCACATGCAAATGAACTAGATTCCGAAAAACTGCATATAGGAGAGCGAGTCTGGCACATGACATTGGCAAATCGCCTGTTTTGTTTACACAATAACGACTGAAATTTAAGAACAACACACATCTGCGCAGGAGTGCGACGGACGCATCTGTGCCGATTAGTTTCTTACCTGAGGCACTTATTTACATTTCACAACACATACTGACTTTATTTTAGAATTGTTACTAAAAGCTTTCTGTAAATAACTTGTCACACATGTCAGTTGTATTTATTTCTGTTTTTAAAGGATTTCGATTATGTGAAATATTGACCAGCTATTCACAATTGCATTTTTCTGTACATGTATTGTTGCAATGATGTTATGTTAATAAATAAATGCAAAAAATGCGCATAACTTGGGCGCATTATTTCTGGTAATCTGCATTGCGTTCGCGCTGTCCCCGAATAACAATAAAAAAATTAAAATAGAAAGCCAACGTATGTGAATGCCCCTATTAGCTTCCGTGAAGAGTGTCAACTTTGTTTACGCGTTTGGTGTACGATACTAGATTCAATGGTGGAAAAAGAGTGCAACATTTTCAATAAGTTTCTCTCTTATCCAAAGCCCAGTTCACATAAAAGCAGAACTTTACACTTTTATAAACGTTGTAACTTCGTTGTTTAACCCGTAACTGGTGAGGTGATATTTCTGTAACACAACTGGTGAGGTTGGGTTATAGATACCCAATAATTTCCATGGCCCTCATACTTCAATAGTGAAGGAGAAATGAAAAGTTTCTACATACATTGCAAAAGTAACTTTTATTGACATCTCTGAACAACTTTTGGCAGCAGAAAATTATTTACAGTGAACAGAATAGACAAGTTTTGAAATATATGTAAGTCCATAACAAGGTTTGCAACATGTCACGAAATACATATATCTGAAAAAAATTTTATAAACGAATTTGAATATTACTGTATAAAGCAATAATGAACCTTTTAAAAAGCACATTATTTTTTGACAAGTTATTACACACAGAAGAATTGGCAAGCCATTACTCTACGCAAATCGGAACGTTGAAGCTGTTACAGATCTTTTTCGTTTATCTGTCAGAGCCTGGTGGGCACTTCTTACACCTCACTTGTTTGCCCAAGTCTCGTCTGGCTTTACATGGAGCTGGTATCTTGAGAATTCTGCTGATGTTCAGCTGCAATTCACGGGGCAAATGGTCGTTTTGAAGTCGACGATTGAGATGAGGGCCTAAGAGTTCCTTGGCAAGATTTTTGATGTATTCCAATCTGGTTAGCTCTGGATTCCCTGGGAATCCACGGTAGATAACATAGGCATTCACTAGGCTAATGTTCATTAGGGTGAAAAATATGGCTAATGGCCATCGCCTTGTGCGTCTACTTGTTGAGTATACTGTGCATTTCTCATCTAAGGCGTCGACGCCACCTTTTGTGTTGTTATAAAAGGCAATGATTTCTGGTTTCTGGATCATTTGACTGGGTATGGTGCATTGAGGATGCAAGTAGGGTGGCCTTGCCTTTCTTTGGTACATAAGAGAGTAGTAGTGTTGTTTCCTTTGTGAAACCATAGAGCTTCTCCTACTTCTCTTACCTTGGCACGTAAAAATTCTTTCGGTATTCCTTGTTTATTTCTTCGCAGTGTTCCTACGTATGTCAAGCCCCTTTTACGTAGTTCCTGTACGAGGGCAATGGACGAAAACCAATTATCTGCTGTGCTTTGCGGTTACTTCCGATAATGGGTTTGGTCAATTCGAACACTGCTTGAGTTGGCTTGGAAAATTTCTTCTCTTCATCAGTGGGAGTTCTGCCATCACTATCCTTTCCAGAGTAAATGTAGGCGTTTAGCAAGTAGTGGGTTTTTGCATCTGCCAAAGCCATTATTTGGAGTCCATATTTTATAGGTTTGCTGGGGATATACATTTTAAAGCGGCATCGACCACGAACATTTCGTCAATGCAAGCGTACATTACAGTTGGGTAACTAGCCATACAGTTTTTCATAAACTCTTGGAAAACCCATTTTATAGGAGCTGTTGCATCACATTTTTTCCTCACATCTCTGTCTGAGGCGTCATCAAAACGTATACTGAGCAGGAACACCAAGACCCTCTTCAGTGACATTGTACAACGAAATATATCACGACCAGTACCGTCGGTTGCAAACATGGCTTGAAGATCTTCATTATTAGATTTTAATATGGCTGTGAACGTGAGAATCCCCAAAAAAGCCTTAAATTCGATCAGATCCAAGTCTTTGTAGTCAGTTCTTGTATCATCAGACAACTTTTCCCTCAAGAGGGCCAATTTTTTATTGGTTTGCAGAATTATTTCATTCAGTATTCTCTCACTAAAAATAGCGTCCAAGCAGTCGGGGGTCTACAAATCTGACCAAGGGCTTTGGCAGGGCCAATTATTCCCGGTAAATGTGAAACGATATTGTTTCCTTGTGCGAACATTTGAAGCTGGAGGTTTTTTGGACCATATGAAACAGTTCTTCCCATAATACACTCCTGGAAATTGAAATAAGAACACCGTGAATTCATTGTCCCAGGAAGGGGAAACTTTATTGACACATTCCTGGGGTCAGATACATCACATGATCACACTGACAGAACCACAGGCACATAGACACAGGCAACAGAGCATGCACAATGTCGGCACTAGTACAGTGTATATCCACCTTTCGCAGCAATGCAGGCTGCTATTCTCCCATGGAGACGATCGTAGAAATGCTGGATGTAGTCCTGTGGAACGGCTTGCCATGCCATTTCCACCTGGAGCCTCAGTTGGACCAGCGTTCGTGCTGGACGTGCAGACCGCGTGAGACGACGCTTCATCCAGTCCCAAACATGCTCAATGGGGGACAGATCCGGAGATCTTGCTGGCCAGGGTAGTTGACTTACACCTTCTAGAGCACGTTGGGTGGCACGGGATACATGCGGACGTGCATTGTCCTGTTGGAACAGCAAGTTCCCTTGCCGGTCTAGGAATGGTAGAACGATGGGTTCGATGACGGTTTGGATGTACCGTGCACTATTCAGTGTCCCCTCGACGATCACCAGTGGTGTACGGCCAGTGTAGGAGATCGCTCCCCACACCATGATGCCGGGTGTTGGCCCTGTGTGCCTCGGTCGTATGCAGTCCTGATTGTGGCGCTCACCTACACGGCGCCAAACACGCATACGACCATCATTGGCACCAAGGCAGAAGCGACTCTCATCGCTGAAGACGACACGTCTCCATTCGTCCCTCCATTCACGCCTGTCGCGACACCACTGGAGGCGGGCTGCACGATGTTGGGGCGTGAGCGGAAGACGGCCTAACGGTGTGCGGGACCGTAGCCTAGCTTCATGGAGACGGTTGCGAATGGTCCTCGCCGATACCCCAGGAGCAACAGTGTCCCTAATTTGCTGGGAAGTGGCGGTGCGGTCCCCTACGGCACTGCGTAGGATCCTACGGTCTTGGCGTGCATCCGTGCGTCGCTGCGGTCCGGTCCCAGGTCGACGGGCACGTGCACCTTCCGCCGACCACTGGCGACAACATCGATGTACTGTGGAGACCTCACGCCCCACGTGTTGAGCAATTCGGCGGTACGTCCACCCGGCCTCCCGCATGCCCACTATACGCCCTCGCTCAAAGTCCGTCAACTGCACATACGGTTCACGTCCACGCTGTCGCGGCATGCTACCAGTGTTAAAGACTGCGATGGAGCTCCGTATACCACGGCAAACTGGCTGACACTGACGGCGGCGGTGCACAAATGCTGCGCAGCTAGCGCCATTCGACGGCCAAAACCGCGGTTCCTGGTGTGTCCGCTGTGCCGTGCGTGTGATCATTGCTTGTACAGCCCTCTCGCAGTGTCCGGAGCAAGTATGGTGGGTCTGACACACCGGTGTCAATGTGTTCTTTTTTCCATTTCCAGGAGTGTACTTCTTTCGCTCGTATTGACGATTCTGCCTTTTTGAAAGGGGTTCGTTTTCATCTGATGACGATGTGTCTGTTTCAAAGGAACGTGGTGGTTACAGTGAACTTGGGGATGATCCAGGAACTGAAGCATTAGGTATACCATGCACCTCATTCTTAGCTTCACGTGCTTCTTGCTCTAATTCGGTTTCATGGGCACTCTCGAAACCTTGTTCTATAACATTTTCAACCCCACTACATTCACTCTCAGACTCATCCAGTATAGATCTCGCCCAGTCACCAAATCCAGGAACACTAGGTTTCAGAGACCACCTTCTTGATGGCATGTCAGCTGAAAATCGGAAAACGAGAAAATCTCAAGGTAACTAGCGTGGTTATCGATAAGCAGAGTTTCTAGTAATAACTAATCAAATAAACTCACTGCTTTGATGAGAACTGCATCCAGGGTTATTAGTTATCACAAGAAACCTGCTAGATGCCATACTTCCTATAAAATAGAATACGAGAATATTCCAAAAAAAAGTTCAGCAACTGGTGAGGTTGGGTGAAAAATACCCAGTAACTTTAAAAAATCGCGTATGAAATCAAACAACTCACCGCTCTGTTGAGTATCGCGCTTCAGGCCGACTTGCAACAAACTGACTTGAAGGTATAGGAACTAACAATGATGTAATCGCGACAATCTGGTAATAATGGGGCTTCAAAGATTTAGCTGGGTGTCTGACACCTAACATCACCAGTTAAGGGCTAAAGTAACCATCAGTAAAAAAAGTTTGAGTGAATGTTGTTTTGAAAGTCATGTTCGTCTCGCGCGTTGTGAAACAAACGATCGCAAAGTCAATGATGGCGACAAAATTATGTCGAGTTTGCAAGACCTCTTGTGAACTGTAGTTACCCGGCCACGGCCCAACCACTTGTACTATGCTTATACACTGAAGTGCCAAAGAAACTGGTACAGGCATGCGTATTCAAACACAGAGGTATATAAACAGGCAGAATACGCCGCTGCGGTCGGCAACGCCTATATAAAAGAAGTGTCTGGCACAGTTGTTACACTGGTTACTGCTGCTACAATGGCAGGTTGTCGATGTTTAAGTGAGATAGAAAGTGGTGTTGTAGTCGGCGCACGTACAATGGGACACAGCATCTCCGAAGTAGCGATGAAGTGGAGATTTTGCCGTATGACCATTTCACGAGTGTACAATGAATATCTGGGTCCCAATAAAACATCCCACATCGCTCCGGTCGGAAAAAGATCCTGCAAGAACGGGACAAACGACGACTGACGAGAGTCGTTCAACGTGACAGAAGTGCAACCCTTCCACAAATTGCTGCAGATATCAATGCTAGACCATCAACAAGTGTCAGCGTGCTAACCGTTCAACGAAACATCATCGTATATCCTTGATGACTGCATGACACAAAAGCTTTATGCCTCGCCTGGGCCCGTCAACACTGATATTAGTCTGTTGATGACTAGAAACATGTTGCCTGATCGGACGAGTCTCGTTTCAATTTGTATCGAGCGGATGGACGTGTACGGGCATGGAGACAACCTCTTGAGTCCAAGGACACTGCATGTCAGCAGGGGACTGTTCAAGCTGGTGAAGGCTCTGTAATGGTCTGGGGCTTGTAAAGTTGGAGCGATATGGGACCCCTGATACGTCTAGACACGTCTCTGACAGGTGACACATGTGTAAGCATCATCTCTGATTACCTGCATCCATTCATGCTCATTGTGCATTCCGACGGACTTGGGCAGTTCCAGCAGGACACTGAGATACCCACACGTCCAGGATTGCTACAGAGTGGCTCCAGGAACACGCTTTTGAGTTTAAACAATTCCGCTGGCCACTTGACTCTCCAGACATGAACGTTATTGAGCATTTCTGGGATGCCTTGTAACGTGCTGTTGAGAAGAGTTCTCCACCCCCTCATACTCTTACGGATTTATGGACAGCCTTGCAGGATACAAGGTATCAGTTCCGTTCAGTACTACTTCAGACATTAGTCGAGTCTTGCCCGCGGGAGCCCTACACGATATTAGGTAGGTGTACCACTTTCTTTGGCTCTTCAGTGTATAAACTTGTAACACAACATGGACGAAAGATACTGTTAAAAAGCTCGCTTAATCCTCAGCCAACATGTCTAATATTTCTGACGTAACTAAATGCTGCGGTCTGTCACACCTCGTAAGTTTATTTCAAACAAATATGAGCCATATTTACTGGAAACAATTATAATGCCAAAAGTAGTTATTATCAAAAGAAAATAATACATATTGAGAAAAAACGGGCACTTCAGCTTCAAAGTCTGTGGCTGTCTGAGTAAAAATTCTCTTATTTTTTCGCTTCAAAGCACATTTTTCGTGCACGTTCATGACGTACTGCACGTCCACACTGTTGGACAAGGATATTTAGTCTTTTTCCTCAGTTTAAGAGGGCAAAAGTTGCAGGTTTTTCTTTTTTCAAAACAGTTCTCAAGAGCCTGAGGCTGGGGATGTTCTTCATCTGGTATCTGCAGTATGTGTCTGATTGAAACAGTAAGTTCCCTTGTAAGACTTCGTATCTGCAGTCGGCGAGTCATAAGGGGATATGTTAGCGCCTTTGCTAACGATTTCATGACTTCAAAGCGTGTTGTGTCTGGAGTCTTATTGAAAGATTGGTATAGGCGATAATCGTTTACGTCGTTGACAATATCTACCAGTGGGAAAAAAAACTGATACAGGCCATCTTCATGTCCTGCGGCTTGCTGTATAAGCTGCACGTTTTTTATCCATACCGCCTTTTGTTACGTTATAGAAGACGTAATTTCTGGTTTACGATTCCTCTGGATCGAAACTCTCAGAATGATGCATACTGGAGACCAGGATTACAGCTTTCCCACCTTTGGAACATAAAGAGCGGTGACATCTCTTCCATGAAGCCGTAAACGGCGGTGTTCTGCTTTCAGAAAGACAGTTACTAGGGTTTTTTGGTTTATTCTTCTTTAGTGTCCCCACAAGTGTCATCCCCTTCTGACGAAGTTACTGAACCAGTTCTATGAATCCAAACCAATTATCTGCCGCCACATTTCTATGAGCTTCTATTGGTTTCATGAGCCTCATCACAGCCTGAGTTGGTATTTTCAGCCTCTTATCTTCATTTGACGAAGTCAAACTGTCACTCCCTCTTCCACAGTAGATTTATGCATTATAAAGATAATGAGCTCTAACATCAGTCTGATACATTACTTTTATGCCATATTTTGCCTGTTTCTTTAGGATGTACCTAAAGATGCAGCAACACCCTCTGCACGGTGCCAACAATTCATCCACAGCTGCAGCTCCCAAGGTAATACACTGTTGACTGTTTTCACTAAAGATTAAAAATCTTTCAAAAAAAAAAAAAAAAAAAATGGTTCAAATGGCTCTGAGGACTATGGGACTTAACATCTGTGGTCATCAGTCCCCTAGAACTTAGAACTACTTAAACCTAACTAACCTAAAGACAGCACACACATCCATGCCCGAGGCAGGATTCGAACCTGCGACCGTAGCAGTCGCACGGTTCCGGACTGGGCGCCTAGAACCGCTAGACCACCGCGGCCGGCTTAAAAATCTTTGACATTGCTGCAGCAGGATCTTCTTTCTTTCCTCCCTATCTTCTGGCGTATCAAACCTAAGATCTTTTGTCGTGGTGCATCGCAAAATATCACGTCCTGTCCCGTCAGTTGCAAAGAGACAGTCTAGGGACTCGTTGCCTGATTTGAATCTCGCTGAATACTTAAGAAGGCCAATGAATGATTTTAGTTCGATCATGTCAAGGTCATGAAGATAAGTCAATCTCTCATGGTTCTCATAGTCTGTTCTCATTTTTGATATTTTTGCATTTGGCCATGTGATTATTCCTGACAGAATATTTCCGGAAAACAAAAGTTCCTATACGGGTTCTGTTTCTGGATTTTCTCCCAAACTTCTAGCCAGTGGTCAAATTCCAGGGACTTGAACGATTATGTTACGGCGCCTTGTCCTTACACTTAACGGAAGTTGTTCTTTCCTCCATTTTAAACACTTTATTTTTTTTGTAAAACTACGCGTAGGAGCCATCATTCCTGCCGTTATCGCTACCATCAGCATGCGTGTATTCCATCTCTGGCACGTTATCTAACTCTGGTTCAGAATCTCAGGTAGGTATGGCTGCTTTCAATTTCGTACGATTCTGCCATGTCATTATTATTGTCTAGACACTCAGCAAGACAAGCCTGAAAACCTCAAAATTAGGGTCATTTACCGTTAGAATGCTCGACGTAGATGGTCTTTCTGCTGTCATCTCTGTAATGAAGAAACCTGGATATAAGTTTACTTATTACCTGATATCTGAAGCTAAAATAAAAATAGATTTAAATACACAGAAAGCAAATTACCAGAGAAAAGTTACGTAACTGCTATGCCGCGATCTCGCAGACGTTCAACACGAGAGGAAACTAACAGTGGTAGAAAAACAAGCTCGTCACTGCACGGCCTCCACACTCCAACTGAAAGGTAGCAGTAGTAGCTCGAATACTTCAGCAAAAGGAAGCGATAAGGAAATGCTGCTGGTCTACGAGACTGCTGCATGTCAGTTAAGGGTTAAACATAGTTTGTTGATATCCTCGCGCACAAATAATGAAATAGTCGTAAGAACAGAATACTCAGCCTCTTGGTTATTTGTTTCAATGAAGGATACAGAACTTCACTCAGTGTTTTATTCCGGGGTCCTTATTGACGTTCCTCACCAGACACTATTTAACTGTTCATTTTAATGAATAAGAAAGCTTAAACCAACTCCGCCGTTTAGCGACTACTAGCCGCATATGTACTTAATTTGAGAATACCACCACCTATATAAATACATGGTAATCTTACAAGCATGAAGGCGACAATGGCGAACGAAATGGAATTGACTAAAAACTATTAACTTTAACTCTAAATTGTGAAATTTCAACAGCCTTGTTTCGTTGTATTAAAAAACACCACTCGGAAAGCACTATTCCCTTCCCACGCCCCAAAAGGCATGGTGAACGATCATCGATTGCAGATGAGATCCTACGAATCCCATTCTGCATGCCTCACGCTCAGGGAAAGTGCTACCACTCATCATCGTGGTTGCGTCTACTCCAGTATTGAACTAGAGAGAGTTGAAGACATACTACAGAAATGATCCTGTGAAGTATGATCTTAACACTACGATGCCTTACTCAGATACTTATCTCCACGCCGGGACAGCATCGTTTTCGAGAACAATCAATGCCACTGATACAAGGGTCAAGTTGGAGCAAAAACAGCTCCATTAACTCATTTTACCGTAATAAATATGCGCAATCACTGCTTTTTAGCAGTATCCGTATCCTGTATTCTATATTACACGCTGAAAATGTTCTCATGGATGGCGACAGAACTGCAGCGGGACACAGTAGTTCAGCGCCGTACGTTAGATGGCTTGCGTGAGAGTGACTTCCGAAAACACCCGTTACTTGTCAGTAGGACAAGGTCCACACTCACACTTCGCAGGCATGCTGGTTGCTGGCAATGGCATAGTAATCTGCGTGTGTTTGGTGTGGGGGTTATGTTCCTGAAACCTCGGATTAAGGGCGGAACTAACTTTAAACTGGTTACTGGGTTATGTTTGTGCGTCGACATATTTTATAAAGGCTCGTTACTAAATCGTATGCTGGATATTATACGTGACATAATTTTCGTTACTTACATCTCGAAAATGTCAAAATCCCTATAAAAAATATATTTGCAATTTCTTTAAAGGTGTCTAACCACACTTGGCATGTACGTCAATTACTTATTTTACTGCACCGAAGCTTCGTCGATCGGATATTTGTTTCGCGTCACATTATTACCGTGCTAATATTTGACTGGCTGCATTAATTGCTGTAGCCATTCCCACTCTGTACATGTTTGGGGTGTCTTCTGTATCCAACGGGATTTCAGTTAATTTTGGGGTTATGTTGATGCTCACCAATACGAACGTGTGGTAAGCTACACTTTAATGAAACAATGAATAATCAGTTCATTTCACTGAAGAAAAAACACACACACACTTACTTTGTAATGAACTACTTTGTAATGAAAAACAAACAGTTGTCTTAGAAGAGCCAACTAATAATTTATATGTTCATATCAACTTTTCAAATTAGTTTCGTGTTTCATGGATCATTGGCACTATAGATCGTAATGATGTGTTTCGTGATGCTTGGTTACTTTGTCTACAAATTGGACAGGTGTTTCCATGTAAACGTGACAATATTTCTTTTATATCAGTTGCACTACTGTAGATACATTATTGTTGTTAATTGTTTATTTCATCTATTTGACCGCATTGGAGAAGCAGACGTACTACAAACGATGTTGGACAATACAGTCAGCTACAAACAAGATTAAAACGGTATATTAAAAATGTGTTTTTAATCTTAGTTGAGTCTTACTGTATTCTCCAAAATCTTGCACAGTACGTCTGTGTTTCTGATGTGATTAAATAGATAGTACTATGTAGAATTGATGCAATGTTTGCAAACAATGTACAGATCAACATTTTGAAGTCTGTAGTATTGAAATTACTGCAAAGGGCATATCTGTTAGAGTACTTACAATTCACACAGCTCTGGCATGGAAGTTTTGTATTTTTATGAATAAGTTATGATCTCTTTTGGTTAAAAGATCCAAGTCTTTGTAGTCAGTCATGTGTCTGCCATGGTTAACTTCCCTACTAAACTTACAGAGAATTGCAAAAGTCTTCTAGACATTTTTTTTACAAGAGTAGAATAAACAGTGTAAGTATATGCGAAATCATAAATGGCTTTTCTGACCATAACGGCAAACTGTTTAAAGTCAACATCAGTTTTACAAAGTTTCCCACACATATAATTACTTTAGATGTATAAACACTGCCTTTCATTACTATTTGTCAAACATTGATTGGATTAAGTGTATAAGATAACTAATGTATATCAATGAATTTATCCCTGGACTTAAATTTCCAAAAAGAATTGCGAGGAAGAACATTGAAAACCATGGATTACTGAAGGAATTAAAATTTCTTGCAGCTGACTAAAAGGGAATTATATGCCTCATTAAGAACATCAAATGATCCCCTTCAAAGATCTTAATACAAATTGTCCTGTAGGGTTTTAAAACTGCTTAAAAATTGAGACACTTGTATGTTCAATCTGAAATTGATAACTCTAGGATTAAAATAAATTCAATTTGGAAGATCACAGAGAGGCTGTGGGGAGTGCAATAAGAATGATAATGCCATAGAGATAAGCTATAATGACAAGGTGGTATATAATCCTGCAACAATTTCTAACATTTAACAATCACTTATTAACTGCAGCAGACAATGTGGGTTATAAGCGCTCATTAAAAGCAGCCAAGAATTTATAACAATGAGCTAACCACAACTTATATGGCCCGATTTGTACAGCTCCAGCCACTATTAGTAAAGTTTCACATTTTCACTGAATCATTCCAGCAAGGTGTTGTCCCAGAGAGATCACAGTTTGGTATAGGAAAACCTGTTTTTAAGAATGACGGCAAAACTAATTCACCCACTTACTGCCCAATATCTCTACAAATTGCTTCTCAGAATTGTTAGAGAAACTGATGTAGAAAACAACTGTAGACCACCTAAATATTCACAACATCCTCAGGAAAAACCAGTTCAGTTCAATTCCCCTCCCCCTCAAAAAAGTAAATAAATAAATAAAGCTGGCAACTTTCTCTCACACAACTGAAATTCTTGTATCCCTAAATAACAAACAAAACATCCCCCAAATGAATGCTGAATTTTATGGTTTGAATTGCAACACTGACAGATGGGCAGAATCATATCTACACAACAGAAAGCAGATGGTGATACCTAATTATACTGATGGCCGTTTTGTTTTATCTGAGTGGGGCACATTAAAATGTGAAGTGCCACAAGGATCCATTTTGGGACGTTTGTTATCTTCACCAATGATCTCCCACTCTATACAAACACTGAGAGCAAATTTACTCTTTTTGCTCATGACACTATTATTTTGATTCAAAGCTGAAAAATCAGTGAACTAGAAGATATGCACAATGTTGTACTTGTACACATCTTACACTGGCTTAAGTCTAAATTAACATTGAATATTTTAAAAAAACTCAATATATGCAATTTCATGCATCTCAACAAGAAAATGAAGTAATCCACTTGAACTGTGATAACCAAAATATATTACATTGTGAATCTTCTAAGTTTCCCTGCATTCAAACTAATGGCACGTGAAGTTGGTCTGGGCATATCCTAGAGACCTATAAGCTTTTCTTTTCTTTAACTCAGTATGATAACTTACACACTATGTGGAATTACCCCTGTGCTGATATGAATGCTGTCAAGGCTGCTTATTTTGTCTACTTTCACTCTGTCATGTCACATGGTATAATTTTTTGGAGTTATCAACCGTTAGCCAGAAGAATCTTTATTGCACATAAGAGAGCAGTTAGAATAATGAATGGCATTCATCTGAGAGATTCTTGCATAAACCTGTCCTGCAAGCTCCAAATTAATCACCACATCTCAGTACTTATTTTCTTTTACCATTTTTGTCTGTGATAACCATCGTCTTTTTTGACATATAATAGTGCATACCATGACCACAATACAAGGTTTAAAAATGATTTACACTAGGCTCTAAAATGTCTAAGTCTTGCACAGAAAGCTGTCTACTATTCACTGCAAATTTTTTTCAATTATTTTCCATCAGATATTAAAGATCCACATTAATGTCTCACCTACATTTAAATCTATGTTCGGAAACTACCTTATGGATAAGTCATTGTACTCTCTTGACAAGTACATAAAGATTGACCAGTGAGTGTTTTTGTAAATTTGTATTGTCATTTGTATTTATGTTTCGAGACTTCCAATTTCTAATGCTCTAGCCATTATTAGTCTTCCTGGTTTGTGACGGTTAATGTACAACTTTTTTTGCTTTATGTTATTTTTATTAAGTCATATGTACTTTAACTATGTCTTATTTATTTTACGTTAACTATTAAGACACAAGGAATTACGGATGCTGGCTGCAAGCAGGCACTGATTGAAATCAATGGCAGAAGTTGAAAATTTGCACTGGACTAGGATTTGAACCAGAGTCTCTTGCTTACTAGGCAAGCAGATGCACGCCAGGCTCGAATTCTTACAGGAATCTGCAAAATGCCACATGTAATGAGGATAAAGGGCAAGGGGCATGACATCAGTAATTAAGTTGAGAATTTTGTGTGAGACGGCAGGCGTACTAAGGTAGTCTGTGCAGTTGCAGTGACCACTGTATCTGGATGACTCAGTGATCAGAGCATCTAGTCAGCATGAGGCTCGGGTTCAAATACCGGTGTGGCACACATTTTCAACTTTCCCCATTGATTTCAATCGATGACACTTGCAGCCAGTGTTGGTAATTCCTTTATCTCTTAATTCATAATGGTTGCTGGGTAAAAAGGGTGTCTGTTCTTTCGTACATGTCCCAAAGATCAGATGCCAAACTTATTCAACTTTTAATTTTTTTTTTTTTTTTTTGTGGTATCCAAAAAATTTAAAAACCTCTCTCACACCGGCCTGATTTAGCTTCACCAATCAAAATAGTAAAAGCATGCGTATGTTAAGGGAATTTTCATTCACAAAGCAGGCGTATCACATTCACATAGTTCAATACTGTTCTATCCTGATTAAATTGAGCTTAACTTAAATTCCATAAGGCAGTGAAGCAATTTTGAAGTCTCGGTGCGACGAAAATTGTCAGTCGATCTCCTGAAAACATTTGTAATAATTATTAACTTTCGGTGATCACATGGGGAAGACCAGAGATCTGCTGGTAAGACCATGTTAGCCTATTTATTTGAAGTAACTGGATATCTTGAGCATACAAAACGGCAGGTTCGTCCAGTGTAAATCAGACATTCCCCACTGATCCCGTGCAACACAGCGTAGTAAGCAGACACTGTCAATAATAATCAGTTAAATAATACGTGAACAAACTTACTTTAGTTTAGTTCATGTATTAAATTCCTTCTCATACAGAATCTCATCAAAATGGCGACTAGCTCGACAATACATACATATCCATCCTCCTCCTTTCACGGCTAATTGGCAAGCTCCTTCATTCTTTTCATAAGAGAAAACAGATAGCAGAGAAGCTATTCCCTGGAGTAAATGGACGCTCCAAGGAATAATAGGGCTTGAAACTACTTTGCATTGATAATCATCGTACATTAAAGTTTAGGAATCGGTAAGATAAGAAGAGATATTTCGAGATATGTACTGAGTTATATAATTTATAAAATTTCTGAAAACATCGCGGAGAGACCGCTGCAAGAAACATTACAAACTTTTAAGCATACTCACCAATTTGTTACATTTTTGGTGATGTAAATTGGTTTTTTGTATCTCATTCCACACCCCTGTTATTCATCAGAAATGGATCTATGGAATTCCAAGTAAGTAAGTAAATGAATATAGAGTGGCTGCCTACTGATAAATGCAGTGTATGTCTGAAAACTGGACATGTGGATACTGTTAAGTCGTATTCACTGCATTTGTCATAACAGGGAACTGTAATTCACATTTTGTTTGCATGTACAGAATTATGTACATATCTACAACCAAAAATGCAAATAACCAAGGTTTAACAATAACAGGAGAACAGAAGTAGCCGACACAAGTGAACGTGGTAATTAAAAAACTGGAGAGGAATGGTTGAGGTCCTGATAACTAACTTAAAATGTATATACCAATATGATTTCTGTATTTAACATTGGTGGGGTGGGTAACATAGCATTTCGTGAGATCCTTACAATATTTCAGGAACTAATATTAAGTTAGGTAGGTGTATATTACATTCTACATCTATACTCTGAAAACCACTGTGAAATGCACTGCAGAAGGTACTTCCCACTGTACCAGTTATTAGGGCTTCTTTCTGTTCCATTCGTGTAAGAGGTGCCCCTGTGTGTGCTGTAATCTTGTCTGTCATGATCCGTAAAGGAGTGATCCATAGGGTTTGTACTGTATTTGTAGATTCGCCATTTGAAGCTTGTCCTTTAAACTTAGTAAGTAGCCTTTCCCAGGAGAATTTACATCTGTCTTCGAGTCTTCTGTCTTTCTTTGTATCTCCGTAACACATAGCTACCATTCCTACAGAAACGTCAGAAAATATACAACACTAATAGTGTGTGCATAGAGGCATCTAAGGAACCACTCTCCTTGTGATACACATGTGAATGAAATGAGATTAAATTCCAATGTGTTACACAATGGGAAGTAGGATTTAGAAGTAGACATGAGCTGCTTATGCTCTAATAGTTGTACTGTGTGTGATAACACACTAGCCCCTGGATGAAAAAGAGACTAACCTTGAAATTAGGTCACAAAGAACTTATCTGCTGTAAGTCACACTTCATTACATCAACTGTATTTTCAACGTAAGTTTAAGTAGCACACAGCTCCGTCACACAAAAGGATAATTTGAATGGAAATGTTTGAGTACATTTTGTCAAATGGAGCCTATAAAGTTATTTTGATAGAATGAATGACACTGAACTTTTAAAATGGCTTAAGAATCTAGGTGGCCTGAAATTTACATCATTGCAAACAAAAAATAAGATTGTAATTTTGAATGCAGTTTTACTCCAGGTTTACACTTGGCTGAAATGGCTTCACTGAGAATTCCAACTTCGCAGCTAAAACACAACGTATTTTAATTTGCAATAGTCCGCCTCTGGTAGCTGAGTTGTCAGCGTGACAGGATGTCATACCTAACGGCCCGGGTTCAATTCCCAGCTGGGTGGGAGACTTTCTCCACTCAGGGACTGGGTGTTGTGTTGTCCTTATCATCGTCATTTCATTCCCACCAACACGCAAGTCACTGACGTGGCGTCAACTTGAAAGACTCACACCAGGCGAATGGTCTATCCAATGGGAGGCCCTAGCCACACAGCATTTCCATTTGCAATACATGAGCAGTTGTCTTTGACGGGATAGTAGTGAAGTTTGGACAAAAAAACTGGTCATTAAGAGCCTGTTGTTACTATCTATGTAGATGAAAATCACTTTGAATATTTCAAACATCCAAAAGATTGTGCCTCCTCACGTGCAAGCAAATACTTCATACAATTAAGGAGTAGTGCAACAGCTGGACATAGATTAATGCAAATTATTATATTTTATTACTCATTCCAAATCTTGGAAAATTGTCACTGATGATAATATCTACAAAACATGATTGATTGTAATAGCTTATTATTAGGACAAAATGAAAACAAAAATATTATTTACTACACTTGGCTGTAGAATTTTTGAATTACTTGATATGTAAATGAATCACATTAACAGTACTGAAGCACAATTCTGACCTTGTGGGCAGAAAAATGTTCTGATGAAACAGGACTTGCAATGTGCCACTTGAGGTTAACATTCAAAACTTCTCCAGTATGGAAGACTGCCCCTTTAAGCAACCAATTTGTCACCAGTTATATTATTAGTGTTAGCAATATAATAACTGCCTGCAGCAACCCCTACTGAGCTTCAGGTGAAGATCCCTATAGGACGACACTACTAACAATGGCTTGCATACATTGTAGGTGTTACACGGCTGTTCTCTGAAAATAAAAGATACATTCTATATTTTAAACGTGCATTGTGTATCATAACATAGTTAATCATCATATAATCGAGCATATAGTTTTCTTTGTCTCGAGGTACTACCATCCTATTTCCTCACGTTATCTACTGAGTCGTCATACCAACGTAAGTAAATACACAGCAGGAATGGGTGAACTGTGCTCCAGAACACTTGTGCCTTTCCCAGCACCATACTCTTCACTTACTTTTGGTGCAGTTTGTTGTCTGATCTGTGTACGTAATAGACAGATCATAGACATCTGTGTGTCTAAGAAACCCCACAATTTGTCATCCCTAATTGTTGCACCTTCACTCATCAATTATGATGTACATAAATGATAGTAGCTCATGAATATCTAGCAAGTGTCATCTTTCCTTCTGCAATTGCTTCTTGCCTCTTGGCCATCATAATCTGACCTCTTTAAATCAGTGGCCTAACCTATTTTGTACAGACGAAGTTTGGTGGTTTCTTACTACATGCACCACATTTTATGTATCTTGTGGAATACACCATCTGAGCCAGAACTTTTTTAATACATTATGGTAGTTTAATTGCTGATAAGTTACCACTGTAAAATTTTCTTTAAAGTTTTTCATAAAATAATGATTGGTATGTTTACTTATATAACAACATTCATTGTTTGACTTCAAAAGAACAATTATTTCACATCGGAATGGAAAAGTGAAGACAATGGGCATTTAGGCTTGATAAGTGACAGGCAACATAACTTGTTCATGTAACTTGACACACTGCATGTCAGCATATGAAAATAAATAATTTGTCAATTCATGAAATAACAGACTCCTGGCACAAACAGGATATAAAACCAACCACTTAGCCATGGGAAATGCTAAGAACAAACAGAAGAAAATGTAACAAGCAAAAAGCTGATATTGAATCTTGACTAATCATTACAGTACCAGTCATTTTACAAAATAATTTGTTGCACATTTTTAAAAATGAGTCACATAATCTTGAACGTCTACAATCATCTTCAAATGGTACTTCAGGAAAAAATAACAGTGAATGTGTTTACCACTTAGTATATGAAACATTGTACACATAGATCTATAATAATCTCAATGTTATAGTCTGCATTTTACTCCAGAACAAAATGTGTGTGCCTCTATAGCAGAGTAATCATTATAGATGGCTACCATGTGCAGTTTTCAGTTTTGATTCCCAGTACTACCATGGATTTTTCCTTGGCAGGAGGACTACTATATGGTGCACACAGCCTCATGATGTCAACTGAGGAGCGACTTGAATGAGATGTAGCAGCTCCCAGGTCTGGAAAGTCATTAAATCGGCCGGGAGAGCAGTGTGATGGCCACATACCCCTCGATTCAGCATTCACATAATGCTAAATGATTCGGCAGCCGGTCAACATCCATTGGACCTTCAGGGCCTCGAAGAGTAGCTGAAGCGAATAGTATTTTATGTCCCTACACCAGCTATTTCAAGGCAGACAGACCATCTATCACTGCTGTATACTGACCGTGTATGGTGATGAAGTTCCAGATGAATGCTGATTGTCCATGGGATTAAATCACACTATATAATTTGTTTGTCATTTTGAATGACAATCATGGTGCAATACTCATCTTGGTTTTGATGTTATATAAATCTAATACTTAAATAAGATTTTCATTTTTCTGATATGCAAATATAACTTCTAGAAGAGATTTGCAAAAAAAATTTTTATGCTTGTGTTACATGTACATAGAAATGTGAGACACAAATTTGAAAAGACGGAACCCCTCTGAATAAATTATCAGTAAATGAAACTTACATATGACTTGAATAAACTCCACTTAATAGCTGTAATATAAACACTGCTAAATAGTTGCTGTTACTGTGTGAAATTTGCAACTCCTTATGAATATACTAATACACTAGTATAATCCCCACGTTCAGGACACACTGTTGGTCACAACTAAAATAAAAGTTGAATAATTGTGGATAATAAATTGGAGCACAAATCGCGAGAAATTCTCCATTTCTATCTCATAAAATATCCCCAAAGATATGTACAATTACATGGTGCACTGACAAAAACTATACTGAAGGGGCGATACGCCGAGTTCACCGAGTTTCACTAGTGAACAGAACATTTTGCAATCTTTTACAACTGCAAACTCGTACAATGCTCTAGGGAGAAATCATTTCATTTGAGCCTCATGCAATGAACACGTCTACGAATAAGACTGTAATCAGTTAGCAAAATGATTTCAGCAGTCATTAACTCCAAGTGCCACTTCTGCTTTCATAGCATAGAATGTACTAAACACAGAGTTGTCCACTACCTAAAGTTGGCAGCAACGAGAAATAACTCAATACTGACAGATGAAATTAGATTTCTTTCAATTCTGCAATCCCCATCAACTACCTTACCAAGTCCTAGACGGTGTGTCTATTGCCTGGAGTTTTACGTCACTACTTGGTTGTGTGATCATTGTACTACAGGAAAGTCTGGAAATGGTCAAGTCAAACTGATGAAAATAGTATATAAGAAGGCAATTGACAAACTGCAGCACAATTGACACATTAGCTCATGGAGAGGCAGAAAATCAAACCGGTTGCATTAGGTATAGTAAGCCTCCTTTCAGAGCCTACTAAGAGAAAATAATGGGAGGTCTTGAGTTTTTCATGGATGGACTAAAAAATAAACACCAATATTGTAATCAACTCAAATGCAGTCTTCATACAACAGAAAAAAATACAACTTAAACAATCTGTTTACATTAATAGTTGCCATTTTCAAGTAAATCACATCATTATAGTCACAAGGATTACTTTAAAAGGAAGATAAAATGTAAAGTAATTCAAAGAAAGACCAACATAAATTTATTTCATGTAATAAACTGCACTTTCTTATGTAGCTCATGTGAATTGGGGGTAGTTCCATGTCACTCATCTCTGTAATAAGCAGATTTCTTCATATTAATTTTAACATCAGACCCAATAGAATTTAAACAAAGTTAACAGATGCTTCACAAGTATCATAGGAGAATAATGAAAAACACTGTTATTTAAGAACACCCAAGTCCTACACTTTTACAGTGCACTTTAAAACAAATACTAAACTGTGATACACACACTGCTTCAGTGTGTGCAGCAAGGTTCATTTTATCTTGAGACACTTCACAAGAAATTGCCTGTGCATCTTGAGACTCCAGTAACGGAACTCTCCAGCACTAACTGCAAGCATCTGTCTGAAAATAAAATCTTGTTAATCTATTAACCATTCTGTCCTGTAACAGCCATCTGTCTGTTGACACCAGAAATGGCTGTCATGTGATTACAATCTATTGTTAACATTCTTTTGCCTCTTCCCTCCTCCTCCTCGAGTTCAAAAATATTTTTCCAAACAAGAAACTTATCAGTTCCCCCTTCTTTATGTCAGTTTCTGCTGATAACTGTGAACTACTAACTGCAATACACACTGGATACAAGACTTTCAATTGTGCACTCCTTTCACCTTGGCAGTCCCCCGTCCTCCCAAACAGTAGCTACTAGTTGTGAAACATCCTGTATAAAACCTTAACCCTCTATTGCATGGTGTTGCCATACGGCAACAAAGCATAAATTTACGTATACTGTTAAGGAAACCACTTGTACATGCATGGTGTTGCCGTACGGCAACACACAGTCTGGCTGTGTCAAGCTAGACTGTGTTTAGCATCGTTATGTTGGCAGAAACTGCTGATAGTCTATAGTCATTGCTGGAGGTCCACTATACGTAAACACACACTACAGCAACGGAAAAGGTGAATTAGATTACACCTAAAGAAATTATATTTTTAAGGTATGTAAAATGGTGCTTAATGATAGCACAGATAATGTTTCGATGTCTATGTAACTGAATGATAAATAATTACTTAGTATTTTCCATTTGTTGCTATATGGCAACACTACGATCTTGCCAATGCAAACATAAACTTTTTCAACATAGGTGGATTCAGTGCAATGCTGTTTATTACTTTAATTTTGTAAACATGGCATCAATTCTAGCTTCATGCTTCCTACGGTGACAGACATTCAGTGGCAATTAGGAATATTCCTGAAGAAAGCAACGATTCACAATTGGGCAACACCGACAGTGAAGAAGAATTTGCAGACGATTCAGAGGATGAAAGTGCTGGACATAATATTCCTAATGGAACTTCAGTTATAGTCGTTTCTGAGACTGACGATGACAGTGAAGGAGAAAAAGAAGAGGAGGAAAAGGAAAAAGATGAGGACGAACATGATGAGAACAATGTTGCTGTTGTTGTGGTCTTCGGTCCTGAGACTGGTTTGATGCAGCTCTCCATGCTACTCTATCCTGTGCAAGCTTCTTCATCTCCCAATACGTACTGCAGCCTACATCCTTCTGAATCTGTTTAGTGTATTCATCTCTTGGTCTCCCTCTATGATTTTTACCCTCCACACTGCCCGCCAATACTAAATTGGTGATCCCTTAATGCCTCAGAACATGTCCTACCAACCGATCCCTTCTTCTAGTCAAGTTGTGCCACAAACTCCTCTTCTCCCCAATCCTATTCAATACCTCCTCATTAGTTACGTGATCAACCCATCTAATCTTCAGCATTCTTCTGTAGCACCACATTTCGAAAGCATCTATTCTCTTCTTGTCCAAACTAGTTATCGTCCATGTTTCACTTCCATACATGGCTACACTCCATACAAATACTTTCAGAAACGACTTCCTGACATTTAAATCTATATTCAATGTTAACAAATTTCTCTTCTTCAGAAACGCTTTCCTTACCATTGCCAGTCTACATTTTATATCTCCTCTACTTCAACCACCATCAGTTACTTTTCTCCCCAAATAGCAAATCTCCTTTACTACTTTCAGTGTCTCATTTCCTAATCTAATTCCCTTAGCATCGCCAGACTTAATTCAACTACATTCCATTATCCTCGTTTTGCTTTTGTTGATGTTCATCTTATATCCTCCCTTCAAGACATTGTCCATTCTGTTCAACTGCTCTTCCAAGTCCTTTGCTGTCTCTGACTGAATTACAATGTCATTGGCGAACCTTAAAGTTTTTATTTCTTCTCCATGGATTTTAATACCTACTCCGAAATTTTCTTTTGTTTCGTTTACTGCTTGCTCAATATACAGATTGAATAACATCGGGGAGAGGCTACAACCCTGTCTCCCTCCCTTCCCAACCACTGCTTCCCTTTCATATCCCTTGACTCTTATAACTGCCATCTGGTTTCTGTACAAATTGTAAATAGCCTTTCGCTCCCTGTATTTTACCCCTGCCGCCTTCAGAGTTTGAAAGAGATTATTCCAGTCAACATTGTCAAAAGCTTTCTCCAAGTCTACAAATGCTAGAAACGTAGGTTTGCCTTTTCTTAATCTAGCTTCTAAGATAAGTCGTAGGGTCAGTATCGCCTCACGTGTTCCCATATTTCTACGGAATCCAAACTGATCTTCCCCGAGGTCGGCGTCTACCAGTTCTTCCATTCGTCTGTACAGAATTTGCATTAGTATTTTGCAGCCGTGACATATTAAACTGACAGTTCGGTAATTTTCACATCTGTCAACGCCTGCTTTCTTTGGGATTGGAATTATTATATTCTTCTTGAAGTCTGAGGGTATTTCGCCTGTCTCATACATTTTGTTCACCAGATGGTAGAGTTTTGTCAGGACTGGCTCTCCCACGGCTGTCAGTAGTTCTAATGGAATGTTGTCTACTCCGAGGGCCTTGTTTCGACTCAGGTCTTTCAGTGCTCTATCAAATTCTTCACGCAGTATCATATCTCCCATTTCCTCCCCATGTACATCCTCTCCCATTTCCATAATATTGTCCTCAAGAACATCGCCCTTGTATAGTCCCTCTACATACTCCTTCCACCTTTCAGCTTTCCCTTCTTTGCTTAGAACTGGGTTTCCATCTGAGCCCTTGATATCCATACAAGTGGTTTTCTTTTCTCCAAAGGTCTCTTTAATTTTCCTGTAGGCAGTATCTATCTTACCCCTAGTGAGGTAAGCCTCTACATCCTTACATTTGTCCTCCAGCCATGCCTGCTTAGCCATTTTGCACTTCCTGTCAATCTCATTTTTGAGACGTTTGTATTCCTTTTTGCCTGCTTCATTTACTGCATTTTTATATTTTCTCCTTTCATCAATTAAATTCAGTATTTCTTCTGTCACCCAAGGATTTCTACTAGCCCTCGTCTTTTTACCTACTTGATCCTCTGCTGCCTTCACCACCTCATTCCTCAAAGCTATCCATTCTTCTTCTACTATATTTTTTTCCCCCATTCTTGTCAATTGTTTCTTTATGCTCTTCCTGAAACTCTCTACAACCTCTGGTTCTTTCAGTTTATCCAGGTCCCATCTCCTCAAATTCCCACCTTTTTGCAGTTTCTTCAGTTTTAATCTACAGTTCATAACCAATAGATTGTGGTCAGAGTCCACATCTGCCCCTGGAAATGTCTTACAATTTAAAAGCTGGTTCCTAAATCTCTGTCTTACCATTATATAATCTATCTGATATCTTCTAGTATCTCCAGGGTTCTTCTATGTATACAACCTTCTTTCATGATTCTTGAACCAAGTGTTAGCTATGATTAAGTTGTGCTCTGTGCAAAATTCTACCAGGCGGCTTCCCCTTTCATTTCTTAGCCCCAATCCATATTCACCTACTATGTTTCCTTCTCTC
The DNA here is from genome assembly GCF_023864345.2 of Schistocerca serialis cubense. Lineage (NCBI taxonomy): Eukaryota > Metazoa > Arthropoda > Insecta > Orthoptera > Acrididae > Schistocerca > Schistocerca serialis. The sequence continues at coordinate 848,056,549 of NC_064641.1, read as the reverse complement.
CCTTTTCCTACTCTCGGATTCCAATCACCCATGACTATTATATTTTCGTCTCCCTTCACTACCTGAATAATTTCTTTTATTTCATCATACATTTCATCAATTTCTTCACCATCTGCAGAGCTAGTTGGCATATAGACTTGCACTACTGTTGTAGGCGTGGGCTTCGCGTCTATCGTGGCCACAATAATGCATTCACTATGTTGCTTGTAGTAGCTTACCCGAACTCCTATTTTTTTATTCATTATTAAACCTACTCCTGCATTACCCCTATTTGATTTTGTATTTATAACCCTGTATTCACCTGACCAAAACTCTTGTTCCTCCTGCCACCAAACTTCGCTAACTCCCACTATATATAACTTTAACCTATCCATTTCCCTTTTTAAATTTCCTAATCTACCTGCCCGATTAAGGGATCTGACATTCCACGCTCCGACCCGTAGAACGCCAGTTTTCTTTCTCCTGATAATGATATCCTCCTGAGTAGTCCCCGCCCGGAGATCCAAATGGGGGACTATTTTACCTCCGGAATATTTTACCCAAGAGGACGCCATCATTATTTATCCATACAGTAAAGCTGCATGCCCTCGGGAAAAATTACGGCCGTAGTTTCCCCTTGCTTTCAGTCGTTCGCAGTACCAGCACAGCAAGGGCGTTTTGGTTAATGTTACAAGGCCAGATCAGTCAATCATCCAGACTGTTGCCCCTGATGTGTTACATCAAAATGACATTGTAGCGGAAGAAGAAAATAGTGCTCCAAAACCAAATAAAACACCTAAATATGCGTGTAGTTGGAAGAAATGCCAGAAAGTACTAATTATTCCAGAATGGACTGGTACACTTGACGTCCCTTCTCATGTATGGAGTCCGAAAGATATTTTCATATGTTTCTTGGAAGCTAAATGTTGGACATTATTGTTGAGGAGTCAAACAGACTATCCACTCAAAAAACCTACAAAAGGGCTGAAACTTGACAGACAAGAATTAGAAATTTGGATAGGAATGGTGTTCTTTCTGTCTACAATTAGATTCCCTTCTACTAGAGATTACTGGAACCCTGAGACTTGGGAGTTCCCATTATAGCTGATAGAATGCGTACAAATGAATAGTAACATATATTTTGCCGTCAATTTGAGAACTATACCCAAAGGAGAGCCAGGGTATGATCCAATACACAAAATTAGAAGCCTTATTGGCCATATGGTTTCTAAGTGTAAAGTGCTACGAAAGCCGGAAAAATTTAGTCTCGGCGAGCAGATTATCACATTCAAAGGGTGTCATTCAATGAAACAGTACAATCCAAAAAAAAAAAAACAAAGAGATGGGGCTACAAAATGTTTGTACTATCTGATGTGAATGGTTTAGTATACAACTTTGAACTGTATACTGGCAGAACTAACCAAACTGAACATCTTCCTAGGAGCCAGTGGAAATGTTGTGCTAAGGCTGGCTAGTGTAATACTTGAGCACAGAAATTCTAAAACATTTTTTGACAACTGGTTCTGTAGTTTAGATTTGCAAATGAAACTGGCAGAAAGAGGAATCTACAGCCTAGGCACTGTTCGTTCCAATTGTCTAAAGGGATGTGTGTTCAACTCTGACAAGAAAATGAAGAGATCTGGAAGAGGTGCAATAGATGAAAGACAGTGTTCCATGGGAAATATGCAGTATTCTGCTGTAAAGTGGCATGACAACAGATTTGTGACATTACTCAACAATTTTGTGTGAGCAAATCCAAATACTGAAGTAGAAAGATCTGACAAGAAGTTGAAGAAGTCAGTCAAAGTGCCTTGCCCCAGGGCAGTAGTGGAGTATAATCAGTTCATGGGAGGTGTAGATCTTGTGGATTCAGTTGTAGTATTGTATAGGATCCAGATATATTTAAAAAGAAATGGTATCACAGAATATTTTTTCATATTCTAAACCTGGTGGTAGTGAATGCTTGGTTTCTTTACACAAGAGATGCCCTATCAAGTGGAATGCACTGGAAAAGCATACTTGCTTTAGCAGAGTTCAGGAAGGCCATAGGTAGAGGTTTTTTGTTCCCGAGGTTAAGTGAGGCAAGCAAACAAGGAAGACCTAGAAGTAATTCCACTGAGAGAGCCTACACAACGAAGAAGAAGATGAAATGACCAACAGCTGCACTAGATGAAAAAGAGATGCAGCTAGATGGCATAGGACATTTGCCTATTATGGATATCAAAGGAAAGTGCAAAGTTCCATCCTGCAATGGAACTGTGAGAGTGAACTGTTTGAAATGCTAGGTGCAATTATGTTTCACTGCAAATAAAAACTGTTTTTTGAAATTTCACACTGAGTCATGAAATGAGGTATCAAATTGTTTAATAACAGGACAAAATATTTTTTTTTAAATGGAAAAGTAACAGTTTTTCACCTAAAACTATTCATAAATGTATGTAGAAGCACATTTGTGTTTCTTTTCTAAGTCATTTTATACATGTATGGAAATAAAAGTGTTGCGAGTCTTCCGAGAAGTGTGTTGACATACGCATGGTGTTGCATTTTGGCAACAAACCTAAAATATTGAATAATCAAAATTTCTATATTTAACCTATTACACAGTATTTTGTATGTCAGACCCTACCCCAAATATGTTTTTCATTGAAATTGTTTTCCTATATAAAAAAAATAAAAAAAAAATAAAAAAAAATGCAATAGAGGGTTAAGCCCATGATGCCCCAAGTGGCAGATTCTGTCACTTGGACCTTATACCAACCCTGTGTACACCAGCATCTTTTAATGTTCCTGTAGCAGTGCGCATATGGGACTAGTGAACCTGGCAATGCTTCACAATTGCTAAATAAGTATGAAAGTCCGATATACGTCTTAATAGCCTTCTCCTCCCTCTCCCTGTCCATCTCCTCCTCCTTTACCCTCTCTTTATCCTCCTCCTACCCCCTTCCTCTGACCTCGAGCCTTATTTATTGTTTTCGCCAATGAAATCTTGAATCAGGATTGAAGTCACTTAAAAATGAGTGGGTAAATTGGTTGGGATTGCTGGTATAGGGGATGAGAGCCCTCTCCTGCTGCTGGATCTGTGAGGATAGTAGCTTCAATCACCATATTTAGCATATAACAGGTTGGATTGCAAAGTTTCAGATAATTTAGATACCTGAAGCAGCATTCTAATCGTAAGCTTACGAGTCATAAATACAAATTTCTTGTTTTCTGTTAAAATAGATAGTGAGGAACAAATCACAACAGTACACAGGCCTAGCTGTGTAAACTATATACACAAGGAGAAAGAACATGTACATGGGAGAAACCGTTCATCAAATACTTAAATGTGCAGCTATACTAGTTACAACAGACTCCAAAAAAGAAAATGAAACTGTACTTTCTTCACACTCTTTCCCACAATTGATTTTTAACAGACAACCCATACACTGTTGTTATACCCCATACATAAACTCTCATACATACACTCTCTCTCTCGAGTTGTCTGAATGTTTATTAGACTATCATGTGAAACTTTAAGTAAGCCGGTCAAGAAATTTCGAAATTTTTGCTGACAACTTCTCTCTATTATATATTAAATATATACCACATAGGAATTAAAAATATGTAGCCTATGTCCATCCGAATGTTTATTACAGTATCGTATAAAAATATGAAGGAAATTGGTCAAGAACTTTTCGAGATTTATGGTAACGACGAGTTGTCTTTATATAGTAGTACAGATAAAGATTAAGGCCAGGTGAACAGAGGCAATGGCTCCATGCATGCCATCATCAAAGCCCACTTGCATTATAACAAAATTTTCAGACAGTGGGTACAGCATCTGGAGGAGGGACAAAAAAATAGACAGATTGGCATGGTACCATGAGGAAGGAAATGAGTTTCTTTCCTGTATCATCATAGCAGACGAAACTTGGTGCCGCCATTTTGAGACAGGGCAAATGGTCAAACAAATCCAAAGCTGTTCACTTAAGTGCCAGTAAGACCACAATGACCTCCTCCTTTGACTGCAGGGCCCACTGCTCATCGCAAATTGTGATGTGCCATAAAGTAAAAATGCCCAGGGCTGGACAGAATCATCCTGTTGCACGATAACACCCGCCCCACTGTAACAGAGCAAAAATTTACTTGTTTGAATCCTAGCTCCTACCTATCTGCCATGCAAACAGTGCGAGGTTTATCTCAATCCCTTATCCTTGATGCGAATCATAGCATTCAAAGTGCATGGATCCACCCACTGAATGTTTATGAGATGTGTGTACACGACAAGGAACCACTGACTTACACCTCCAGCAAAGCACCACGTATGCCATTCCCTATAGGAAAACCTACATAACTTCAATGTTTACCTTGTTCACACTACGCAGGATTAGTAATTTTGTTCTCAAGTCAAAGGGCATTTAAAAATTTCTTTTGTATGTCCCTCCTTTTGACTGGAAGTCTTGGGGACCAAGGCTCTTTACTATTGTAGGAAAATGAAACGGCTACAGCCATCCTTATGATGTTACTTATTTTGTAGCTACCAGTTTCGGCAATTCTATGCGCCATTTTCAGGCCGCAGTTGATGCTGAAGGGGTTGACACGATCCCTATATGTATCGCATCAGTGGCCAACATAACTGGTTACACAGACTTACCAAACCATTTTGCAGTTGGTTTTGATGTTCTGATGACTTTACTAGACAACAAACGACATCATCTGCAAAAAAACCTAAGACGGCTGTGCAGATTATCTCACAAATCATTTACACAGACAAGGAACAGCAGAGGGTCTGTAACACTACCTTGGGGAACGCCAGAAATCACTTCTATTTTACTTGGTAACTATCCATCAATTACCACGAACTGTGACCTCTAGGCCATGAAATCACGAATCCAGTCACTTAAGCACATAATATGATTACAAACATAAGCCACAATGCACAGAAAAGTAAAGTGCACTTATTTCATAATAATACGTGAGGACTAAGTAATAAGGTTAAGGAACTTCTTGTCTGTTTGCAAAATTTAGAGAGGTCTTGAATGATAGAGACCTGTGTCTATCTGAGGACCACATAACCACAGGAAATATTACACTCTAGCATCGTACTTATGTCGAAATAATATGCAGCTAGGAGGCATTCTTACTTATATTAAGATAGAACACAATTTCAAAAATATTGACACAAACAGACTCCTTCTGGGAAATTTTGAACTCTTTATGAGGAATATGAATTCCTTACTATCCAAACTGTCAGACATCAGCACGAAGTTAACAGTCTGTGGTGATTTCAGTGTAGGTTTTCTGAAGGATTCTGTTAGTAAAGGCCCCCATACACGCTACTGCATGCTTGACAATCATGCTTTCACAAACCTCCAAGCGTGTCCATGCTTGCTCGTGTGTGCCTAGAGTAGGGAGGCTTGAACTAGCATACATCTGTCATTCTGACACAGACTGTGGAGAGGGCTCGTTTATTTAGATTTTGTGTCATTTCCTTCTTCGTTCTGATGTCAGACCGGGAAGTGTTGGAGGAATTTATTAGGTGCTATAAAGACACCCACGTTTATGCGATATTAAAAGTAAAGAAAATCACGATAAAATGAAGAGAGATGCGGCATATGAGGTGCTTCTCGCAAAGTACAAAGAAATAGAGCTATCAGCAACTAAAGATACTGTTATCAAGAAAATTAATACATTACGAATGAATAACATACGAGAAAAAAGGAAACGTGACAGCACTTACAAATCAGGGGCTGCAGCAGATGAAGTTTACAGACCTGTTCTGTGGTACTTCAAACTTTTCAGCTTTTAAATGAACAGGAGACACCAAGATGCTCTTCGAGTAGTTTACAAGGAATAGAGAAAAGTGAGATAGGTTAGTAGTGGTATTTAGTTACAGCAGCACTGTTGTAATAAAGATATATGCCTATGCTTTTGTTTGTTTATACTGCAATACACAATGTTTTCTTTTACATTTTTCTTTACTGCTGATGCACAAAATTATGTTGCCAAGGGGAACTTGTCCTTCATTCACAAAGTAGTTCATAAATTCCTCTCTCACATGTTTAAAAAAATAGTACATGGTTTTAATGACTATTTTAGCAAAATAGCAGAAAACCTGATAAAGAACAACTGCCACAGACCAAATGCTCAACACCAAACACTAATAGAAACCGCACCGGTACAGGCATCAATGTTTCTTCACAAAGTCTGCAATCCTGAAGTACTTACAGTTATAAAAGGACTAAAGAATAAGTACTCCAGTGGTAGTGACAATATTCCTGATTTAATTGTTAAGAAATGTGGAGAATCCATTGTAGAACCCCTAACCCACATAATAAATGCATCCTTTACAAACGGAGTTTTCCCTGACCTACTAAAGACTTCTAAAATTACCCCACTTCACAAAAAGGGCTCTAAAAATGATGTAGCCAATTACCGGCCCATAGCACAACTCAGCTCATTCTCAAAAATATTTGAAAAATTATTTTACACCAGATTGGAAGACTTTACTAATAAACTATCCTTATTGACAAAACACCAGCATGGTTTTAGAAAGCAGAAGACAACTACCACAGCTATTTATGAATATCTCAACGAAACCTTAAAAGCACTGGATAATAAGGAAATCACTACTGGTATCTTTTTAGATTTATCCAAAGCGTTTGATGTAATTGACCATACCATACTCCTTAAGAAGTTAGCAAATAAAGGTATAAGAGGAATTGCAAACAAATGGTTAGAATCTTACCTGTCAAACAGATTTCAAAAAGTTGAAATTAATTTTGAAAAAAAGAATACAACCACCCATCAATCTACTGTCCACTCCTCTGACACAATGCCTATTAGATATGGTGTGCCACAAGGCTCAATCCTGGGACCCATACTGTTTCTGCTATACATTGATGATATAAGCACAAAGCTTGCTACAGGACATACCACACTATTTGCCGATGACACAAGTATTCTAATAACGGGTACTGATACAGAGGACCACAACCAAAAAATTAAACCGCTTATGTCGTCACTCAGCAAATGGTTCAACGAGAACAAACTGATTATAAACATACAGAAAACAACCTACATCAACTTCAGACTCTCATCCCAAAAACAAGAAATGCCTGATGTGATTCTAAATAACCAAGAGCTTATGTGTGTGGACTCTGTCAAGTTTCTTGGCATATGGCTTGCAGAAAATCTTAAGTGGGAGACACACACAAATTATATCTCAAAAAAGCTCTCAACTGTGTGTTACATTTTAAGGATACTCAAAAAATCAGTCACAAAATCTGTTCTCATACATGTATATTATGCTTACTTCCATTCTACATTACAGTATGGAATCATATTTTGGTGGAACTCACCTGGAGGTAGATATATTTTCAAAATGCAAAAAATGGCAATACGCATAATATGTAATCTAAGACATAACGAATCATGCAGACAACATTTCAAAACAAATGGCATTATGACACTGCCCTCTGCTTACATTTATAATATCGTCTCATTTGTCAAGTCATACCTGTTAAACAATGATTGCACACTAAAATTCAATGGAGATATTCATAACTATGCAACAAGGCAGCAATCTGACCTACATATGATTCAGTCCAGAACTACCTGCTACCAAAAAAGTGTTTTAAATGTTGGGATAAAAATGTATAATAATTTACCCAATGAAATCAAAGCAACAAAGAACCCAAGAGCCTTCACACATAAGTTAAAAAAATATCTCTTGGACCACTGCTTTTATGCAGTTGATCATTTTTTTGAAAGGGGTTAAAAATGTAAAAAATATGATAAATGTTCAATTAGGTCTGAAAATTATATACTGTGCATGTCTATGAAATACACTGGACTACTTTACTATTACATTTGTATTGGCTGTTTGTATTTTACCATACAACATTTGCATTTACTGTTTTGTTAAAGATAGCTAACTTCCTCATTGCAAAATAATGTAAAAACAATTTATTAAATATTACCTGCAAATATGTTCCCTTGCCCTATCCAATATCGTATGTAAAACCTTACATCTCTTTGATTTGTATTAACTGTTTTGTTGAAGAAAGATAATTTCCTTGCTACAAAATAATGTAAACATCAATTTGTAAAAATTACTGTAAATAGCTCTCTTGACCTATCCAATATCATATGTACAGCTGTACAATACTATGATTGCCTGGATCAATAAAAATACAATACAATACAATACAATACAAGTGGAATGTTTCCTGCAGTAGATCTTTGCAGTGGTAGTATATTACAATCCTCTTTTGTTAAGCCATAAGGCGTCACGAGGGACAAAAGATTCAAATACGTTTCCTCATTCATCCTGACGTAATTACGCCAATCACAAGGATTTATCTTCAATTCACTCCATAATAATTGCTGATTTTTGTTTTTTAAGCCACTCTTTACTCCACATATCACATTTCCTCTTTTGTTTTTTCCATAAAACAAGCAAAAGGCTGCAACAACAAGTGCATCGTTGTCTGTGCTCAACATTTTCCAATGTAAACGAACTGATGCGTCCTTACGTCGTGTGGAGGCGTGAGAATTTGTGCACACTTGAGCAAGCACGCTTGCGCAAGCATGATTGTCAAGCATGCAGTAACGTGTGTGGGGGCCTTAAGAATGATCTGGGAACCTTATTTGGATCCTACAATTTGATTTCAGTAATTAACTTTCCAACACAGGTGGATAAAGATAGTCGACACTAACTGATCATGTTTTCTTTGCTGAAACTCAAAGCAAATTTTTGGACAGTGGTGGTGGTGGTGGTGGTGGTGGTGGTGGTGATGGTGGTGGTGGTGTTGTTGTCATGAACGGAATCCTGACCACAGAGGTGTGAATGTGGACCAACTGAAGTAGTTTTCTCCCACCCTTGAATATCTTGAAAACCACAGCATACAACTAAAATTTCTCCCAGTACAAATTTACCTACATTAAATTTCCTGCAAATGAAGGTCCTATTACTTCTTCCTTAGAACTAATACTTTCCACATTACAGAGGATGGAAAAAACGCAGATTCTTAAGAACAGTGTGTTAATAGTATAAAATTTATGTTTATTGTTAAATGAAGTGGGTTAAGAAGAAATATTAAATGTGTATATCACATCTAAAATCTATGTGCAGTAGAACCATAATAAGGGTTGAATAGTGTTCTGGGGATGTAACAGAGTAGAAAGATGGATGTGAAGGTCAGAAGTGTGAGGGAAGGTTGGTCACTGGTTTGTGGTCATACACCTGCTTCCTTAATAGATCTGTTAAATGAAGAGCGAGCTGGCAATTCTTCATTCCCTCCACTGCACTATGTCACAAAAAGGAACGAAACGGTATTCACAAAGTTATACCAACCCTTCCACAGCTCCTTTTATAATCACTGGTGAAGCAGCATGCAGGCACACTCAGAGGAGGGCGAGGGGGAGCTGTTTATTTGCTGCAAACTGTGTTAACACTAGACTGAAGACAGATATGAGTTGCTAATAATACAAATGTCAGAAAGGAATATGGACAGATTCTACACAAATCTCTGCATGCTGTGGCGTTCTTCCAGAAAGGTGACTTCCTACATCATGAGCAATGTTTGCTTTTCAACTTACAGACACCATATCCCCTACATTTCCTGTCCATTTCTCTTATGTAAGTAGACAAAATAACTTCATTAAGCTATTCTTGAGTATTGCTAGAGTGTTTGAGACCCATGCCAGGTTGGATTAAAGGAAGAGATCACAGCAATTAAGGGATGGGCCGCCAGATTTGTTACCAGTAGGTTAGAGCAACATGCAAGTGTTACAGAGATGCTTCAGGGACTCAAATGGAGATCACAAGAGGGAAGGCAATGTTCTTTCCAAGGAACTTCAGAATATCAAGAGAACCAGCATCTGAAGATGCGGAATGGTTCTACTGCATGATGATGATGATAATTATATTATTTATTGAGATTTTCCTCTATACAAACGTTTTTCTCCAACATACCAAATACCCGCAAATTATTACATCTGTTACATAAGATCTTAATTCATTTCCTCAGGATGTCCCTCCAGTTATTTTGATCTTATATATCTTTTTCCTCTGTGCCAAGTCTTACCATTTTTAATCGTACATTTTAGAGCCAGGAGGTCATTGGGCGTCCTCTTTTCTTCTTTCCCTCCAGTTCCCATTCCAGGATAATTTTTGGTATTCTGGCTTCCTCCATTCTTCTTACATGTCCGCACTATTGTAATGTTCTTCTATCCATCATGTCATGTATTCTTTCTCTTTCTTCCATTGTCTTCATAATTTCATCATTTTCTATTTTCTCTTTTCTAGTGCTTGCAGTTGTTTTACACGTTTCAGATTAGTAGTCCAAGTCTCCACTCCATGTATAGCTATGCTCTCTAGTATTGACTTATATGTGATTATTTGATTCGATTCATTACATTTCTGCTCCATAAGCTTGAGTTGAGCATCCCAATCACCTTCCTTCCACTTCTAATTCTTTCATTAATTTCTACCTGGATCCCAAATAACAGAAAGTATTGACCTTCTTAATTTTCTTTCCCTCTATGCATAAGTCATCTGGATCATTAGTGAGCTATTCTCTTTTCTGATAATTAACCTTCTATCCCCATTTTCTGTATTCCAATGCTATCTGGTTACATATATAATTTGCATCCTCCCTATCTTGTTCTATAACTACATAATCAGCAAATAATAATGATAATAATAATAAAACAAAAACACTTATAAATGTTCAGCACACAGCCACATTTGCAAATTAATGTGTGATTTGAATGTAAATGACTCATTCCACATCATTATGATTTATCGTGCAAATGATCCTTGGAAAATAAACTTAACTAACTATCTGTTATAGTGGATTAAGTGGCATTTGCGATCACAGTGGCTTGGTGCTTACAGGAATTTTACATCTAGGCTAAACACAGGATAAAACAGCAAAAGGTTAATCTGGGTGGGGACATGTCAATTTTATGCAAATGGATTTCTGCTCTTTATATAAGTTCGAAAAACAGTAACTCACATTCTACAAACTGGTCGACATGTTCAGAGCAGAGTCTGTACAGTATGCTCCTATTACATTCACTTGAGAAATCAAAAGTATCTCTGCAGCTACAACAGAATGGAATCGTTTCCTTTCTGCACGGTTGCAGGGTGAGTGAGATTAGTAGGTAAGCTCCAGAGTATGGATGCATATGTGAAATTTTATAAGCTGTTGTAAACATGAACATATTAGCCAAAACTGGCAATACATACAGACTGTAAGCTTTCCTCTTCAGACATATTTGGAGCTTGGGTTTGGAAACCAAATTCACAACAAGCACTCTGAGATATTTTGACACTTCTGTTTAGTTGTTTTCCTATCCATAAACTCGTTGTCTTCAACTGCCCAAACTTTTTTTTTTTAAAAAAAAAGGCCTCGCCGACTGGTTCTATGAAAATACTGCTAATCTGCACAGCTTACTCGCAAAATGGATTAATTATGCATTGCTTTTGTTTTATTGTAATTGATTTTCAGGCCAACTTACAAACTTGCTCTACAGTAGTGGAAATCAGTATAAGGTATGGATATTTGTAGGAAAATTACAATCGACAGCTGGAATACTTGTGCACAGTGTATATGCAATAGTATAAGATCCATTATACTGACAAATGCACTGAAACTGTATTGCATTTGATGCCTGTAGTACAGAACATAACAAGACATTGACTATTCACGTGGTAGAGGGCAGAACTTGGTATAAAGACAATTGGCTCTGTGTGGTGTTAGTGTGTGCATACATACATCTCCAGCAGATAGGAACAGACACTATTATGACAGTACATAATGTGTACATAAACCACGACTGTGACACTGGCACGTGGAAAACTGTTGTCATGTGATGAAAAAGCAAAAATCGGTGTGTACAAGAAATCATCAATTAGCCAAGAAGTTGAACCGCTCAAGTACAGTGATTTATAATTTTGTTAGATTGGATGCACAATAACAGTAATTTATAATTTCATTAGACTGGACGCACAAAATGGACAGAACGGAAAATATGGGCAAAAGAAGAAAATTGTCTGAGGCATCCGAACAGTTACTTTTGCGCAAAGTAAGGGGTACAAACCGTTATTCTTCTCAACTTGTTGCTGATTTACAGTTGCCAGTAACTGCGGTACATGTACAACAAATTTTGTCAAATGAAAACATCTTGCATTCTAAAAAGACTGCAGAAACATTTTCTAACACCCGAACATAAACAGGGTACATTGGAGTTTGCTGAAAAACATACGTCATGGAGTAGGATGAAGTGATCTTTGGTGATGAAAGGAAGTTAAATTTAGATGGTGTGGATACGATTGAACACAGCAGCAGGTAAAAATGAGCAGACATTTTGTTGGTGGAAGTGTTACGATTTGGGCAGTCTTCGGCAGTAAAGAAATCACACGCTAATTGAGTTAACACTAGAATGAACTTTAACATGTCTACTCAGATGCTAGAGACAAAATGGATTAGAATGCATGAAAACCTAGGGGATGAAAATCTAATGTTTCAAAAAGATGATGCAGCTATGCATGTTTCTGCTACAACAAAAAAGTGGTTTAAAGATAAAGATATCATGGTAATGCCCAGGCCTGCACATATCCTGGGTTTGAACCCCATGTAAAACCTTTGGAGAATACTTGCAAGGTGTATTTAACGTAACAGAGGGTAATTTGAGGCCGTATGCAAGTTGAAAAAAGTGATACAGAAAGAGTGGGCAACAATTTCACTGCAAACCTTAACAAAATCAAGGATGAAAAGAATTTCTGTAGTAATTAGGAAGAACAGATGTTGGACAAAGTTCCAACAGTGCAGTAATACAAGACACAACTTTCTACAAATTTCCATCCAGGAAATAAAAACACCTTACTTTGCTGCTTACCACATAGCGGAGATGCTAACTCGCAGATAGGCACAACAAAAAAACTTCCACACTTAAAGCTTTCGGCCAATGGCCTTCATCAACAATAGACACACACACACACGCACTCACGCAAATGCAACTCACACACACAACTGCAGTCTCAACCAACTGAAACCACACTGCAAGCGGCAGCACCAGTACATGACGGGAGTGGCAAATGGTTGGGGTTAAGGAGGAGGCTGGAGTGGGAACAGGGAGGGATAGTGTGGTAGGTATGGCGGACAGTGAAGCTACGCAGGTTAGGCGGAGGGCAGGGGGGGGGGGGGGGGGGGAGGGGGAAGTAATGGAAAAGTAGAGAAAAAGAGAGAAATAAATAAAAAGACTGGGTGTGGTGGTGGAATGACAGCTGTGTAGTGCCGGACTGGGAGCAGGGAAGGGGCTACTTCCTGCCCCCTCCCCATCTATCCGCCTAACCTACAGCACTTCACTGTCTGCCATCCCCACCATACTATCCCTTCCTCTCCCTGCCACAGCCTCCTCTTTACCCCCACCCAGTCACCACTCCCATCTTGCACTGGTGCTGCCGCTCGCAGTGTGGTTTCAGTTGCCTGAGACTGCAGTCACATGTGTGTGTGTGTGTGTGTGTGTGTGTGTGTGTGTGGACGGGTGGGCGCACGTGCCCACGCCTATATGTGTCTATTGTTGACGAAGGCCATTGATCAAAAGCTTTAAGTTTGAAAGCCTTTTTGTTGTGCCTACCTGCGACTCTGCATCTCCGCTATATGGTGAGTGGCAACTTCCCTTCTCATAATATCGTTTTCCATTATTTTGTTATTAAAGTAAGTAGGCCTACGTAATTCCATCATGCTTGTTTATGTCTTATGCGCATCTACCACTTTAATAATAAATTCAATACATATATGCTTCACACATTATATATTACTTTTGTAGGAAACCAGCCTTTATACCAATTTCTACTACTGATTAACTTCTTCCACTGTTATTTATGTTTTTTTGGCTAGAGGAAATCAGCACAATGCCATCACTACAACAAAGATGACTGAGACATACTCAAATAAAACACTAGAAATTGCCCTCGCTACTTTCAAATGATTGGCAACTGCTGCAAATCGATGTGTTGGAAGAGCTCCCAACAGTCACATAACTGTGGTACCAGTACGAAGCGTACCTCAAATACTAGCCTCTCCTGTGGATTCTGTCTCCTCTAAAGAAAGTACAGGATCTGTCATTACTCATCCCCTTGACCGCAAGTGCACTTCAATGGCATATCTAGGCATCCTGTATGATTTGTACACTGATCAATCCCCATAACCAACAACGTCGAGATGCTGTCTTTCACCGAAAATGAGTCAGTGGGACTCATTTCACCTGTTTTCGGGAAACTTGTTTTATGCGGTGTCAGGAGGAGACAAATGCAGAAGGGTAGGAGCTATTAATTGTAGGAAGTTCAATGTATGGTGAATTATGGTACCCATCAGGGAAATGGCAGCAACGAACAGGAAAGGTGACCAGGTACACTTCGTGTATGCATGGAGGCCTCATTCAACATGTTGAAGAGTCTACTCCGCCAGTCACTGAGGGAACAGGGTGCAGCCGACTACACATTATGGCACACAATGGAACAAATGATGCCTGTCACCCAGGCTCTGAGGTCATACTTGGATTACTCCCGTGACTGGCACAGGATGTTGGCAGGACCTAGCCTTGAGCATACAGTTTCAACGAAGCTCACGATTTGCAGCATTGTCCCCAGAACTGATTGTAGCCCCTTGGTTTTGAGTCGAGTAGAAGGACTAAACCAGATACTTCAAATGTTCTATGACAAGCCAGGCTGCAACTTCCTGAACTTGCTCCACAGTCAGGGTGCACCTCACATCAAAGCTGCTACCCAGGTAGCTGACTGTGTGTGGGGTGCACACAAGACTTTTTAGATTAGGCAACTCTCCATCCAATTCAATTTGGAACCCCACTCATGACAGAAATATATTGGATATAATGGCAACAAACAGACCTGACCTCTTTGAGAATGTCCATGTCAAACCTGGTATCAGTGACCATGATGCGGTTATGGCAACAATTATTACCAAGGTACAAAAGATGACTAGGCCTACAACAAATAGAAAGATATACATGTTCAGTAAACTACATAAAAAATCAGTACTGTCATATTTCAGTGAGGAACTTTTAAACTTTCAGCACAGGGCAGGAGCATATAGAGGAACTATAGCTCAAGTTTAAACGAACAGTTTACGGTGCACTAGATACGTATGTACCCAGTAAAACAGTTCATAATGTAAGGCCTCTCCATGTTATATGGTCACTGTAAAGAAACTTCTAAAGAAACAGAGACTACTGCACAATATGTGTGAAACAAAGCACAGGTCTATAAAACCATGACACTACATGAAACGTGTTTGGCTGTCAAGACAGCAATGTGTGAATCCTTCAGTGACTACCCTAGCAAAATATTGTCAAACGATCTTTCACAAAACCCAATGAAATTCTGGTTGTATGTAAGGGCCATCAGTGGCACCAAAGTTAGTGTTCAGTTCCTACTGAATGATAATCAATCATCCCTCTAATGAAAAGACTGTGAACAGTAATTGGAAGGAAAGCACAGGTCACACCTTCCTACATGAAGGGCAGTACAAGTGCTCCACAAAACAACCATCCAATATCCTTGACACAGAGTCATTGTAGAATCTTAGAACATATTTTGAGCTTAGACATAATGAGGTACCTCAATCAATCTCAAATAGACTGACCTCCTCCATGCCAACCGGCATGGATTCCAAAAACATCAATCATTTGAAGCCCAGCCCAGAGTTTTCTTACGAAATACCGTAAGCTTTGGGTCATGGTAGTCGAGCAGATGCAGTATTTCTTGTTTTCCAAAAAGCATTTTACTCAGTACCACAGCTACACTTATTGTTAAAAGTATGATCATATAGAGTATCAAATGAAATTTGTGACTGGATTGAAGACTTTTAGGTAGGCTGCCACACCATGTTATCTTGAATGGAGAGTTATTGTGAGATGTAGAAGTAACTAAGGTGTGGTCCAGAGAAATGAGTTGTGGCCCTTGCTGCTCATGGTGTATGTTAGTGACCTTGCGGACAATATTGACAGTTACCTCAGACTTTTTGCAGATGATACATTATCTATAATGAAGTAAACCTAATGTCTGAAAGAAGCTGCATAAATAGTTGTTCAGATCTTGACAAGAACACAAAGATGTTTGAAGACTGGAAACTTGCTTAAATGTTCAGAAATGTGAAACTTTGCACTTCACAAAAAGAAAAAGCTTAGTATCCTACGACTATAATATCAATGAGGCACAGTTGGAATCGGCCAACTCTTACATGTATCTCAGTGTAACACATTGTAGGGATATGAAATGAAATGATCACATAGGCTGAGTTGTGGGTAAAGCATTGAGTGACGATTTCTAGAATACTGCTCATATGTGTGGGACCTGTACCAAATAGGACAAACGGAGGATAATGACCACACAGAGAAGGGCAGCATGAATGGTCAGAGGTTTGTTTGACCCACGCAAGACGTCACAGAGATGATGAAAAGGCTGAATTGGCATACACCTGAAGACAGACCTGTTTGAGTTTCCTTTACGCGCAGTGCACAGAATTTTGTCATGTCTTTCGTTCAATTGTGGCAATTCTACCAGCAGTCGTACGAAAAACCGGAAAAACCTGAACAGTGTTTTGGAGAGTTTACCTGCTACTGTTAACAGATCCTTAGTTGCCTTATAAGTAGCGTGTAAATATTGACATTTATGAGACATATTTTGCGAGAAACTCGTTATTCTGTTCAGCAATGAAGGTTCAGATTTTAATGCACCAATAAAACGTAAAAGCTACAAAATCAGATTCTTTTTTTTAAAAAAAAAAGTCCAAACAACCGGTTGATTAGATTGGTCAGGCAGGCACTGAATCGAAGCAATGTACCAAAACATTCGATCCTCAAAAATTGAGAATCTATAATAACTTATATCTGCGAAAGCCGTTGTCAAGTAGTTTCGCTTTGGTATTCGGTTTAAAATTCAAGAGAAAGTGATAGTGTAAGCTGCTAGTTATTTTTTAATATAAATTATTACTTTGAACCGTGATGAAAACACGTCTTTAGGTCAGCGTTTCTAGTAGAAAGAAAGTCTAACTTATTGACTGAAACGCGCTTTCTGCGAATGTGTTACTGGAACAAAGTGCTCCAACACGCTTTCCAATATTTTCACGAAGCCGAATTCGCCTCCAAAGTTTAATACCTACAGTACTGGATACCTCCCGGTAGCCGCAATTCGTACCTGACACAATCTGCTATAAATTCCACATTGGTAATGTCTGTAGTTACGGGGAAACATAATACCACACCACTGAATATTGCATTAACTACTGTTACAGTACGAGACATAACAATATACTGTATCAGGGTGAAGATAGCGTTTACGCTAGAAGGAAATCATATATGAATTCCTAGTATTAATTGCAAACACCTTCATTGCCAAGACTCATTTCCAAGGATTTTATGAAATATAAAAACGACATATACTTACCCCTACCAGCAGCAGTGGCGAGGTTATATACATACTTTACTTTCTTCGCAGCACATGCCATGGCTATTGCCCCACCCTACAATGCAAGTGAGGAGACAATGTAGCAGAGTCAGTTGCAATACTGCGTTTGCTCATGGAAGTGAGTGATACATTATTTCAAAATTGTGTTCTTTATTTTCCAACAGAAAACTAAATTCATGAAGATAACTAAAAAGAAATCTGTCCTTAAGTTCGTATCGGTACCTATTGTAATAATATAAGATAAAGTACTGACAATAGGAAATATGCTTTCAGATGCTAGATGTTGCCATTTTCAATAATACAGTCGTTATGCGAGCACAAGAAGTCAGGTCAGCATAATTTATCGTAACTGTTCTGTCAATGATATTGAAACAACAATCAGTACTAGGTTTTTATTCAAACCAGGCGACCGAACGAGGTGGCGTAGTGGTTTGCACACTGGACTCGCATTCGGGAGGACGACGCTTCAGAACACGCGTCCGGCCGTCCAGATTTAGGTTTTCCGTGATTTCCCTAAATCGCTCAAGGTAAATGCCAGGGTGGTTCCTATGGAAGGTCGAGATGGATTTCCTTCCTTAATCGGAGCTTGTGCCCGGCTTGTAATGACCTCGTTGTCAACGGGACGTTAAACACCTTCAAACCAGGCGAAAATATAGAATAATTCTTATCGCCATAATGTTTACACAAATGTGTTATTTTACTTCAGACCAGCTGGTCTATTGTTTTGAACATCGGACATTTCTGTATTGTCACTCAATAATTCACCAGAACAGACAATCTTGTTGGAAACGTGTTGTGATGTTTGATTTATTTTTCTTTCTGTCCCCTCTCCTCTTCACTGCGTTAACGGCTGAAGTATAAATAAATATCGTCACGAGTACCCGTACCTTACTAAAATGAAGAAAAAGTACGGCAAGAGTATGATAGTGTGCCTGCACGCCCCACCGCACCACACCCGTGTTCCTCTCTGAAAATTTCGTTGTAGCCTATTCCGAGATTTAGACATATTGGAAGGTGATAACGAATTTGAATGTTAAATAAAGGATGTGGTAACAAATTGACTTAAGTGTAAGCTAATTTTTATATTTGTGCCTTGTTAGAACGCACTTTGGCATATCTAATGCACTTTTCGTCATCAGTAAGTAAAATAATTATAAAAATATATTAGGTAACAGACAAATCTCTCAACAGATATTTTCATGCATATCATGTACAAACAACGAAAAATTCAAGACTGGTCACGTGGAATATGTAACTTTAATCAAAAAACAGTGTGCATCTTAACATTTACTGCCCTTCAGCTGTGTTCGTAATAAGTAAATGGCCCAGTGCCGCATTTTTTTCCGGCAAAAATATGTTGTAGTAACAGCCATTATAATAATGAAAATAGACAAACCATCATTAATTGCATACACGTTTCAGTCTTACCTGTATTTCCAAACGTTGTTGAGAAAGTACCCTGGTCTGGACTACTGACATTTTTATCTGTGCAGAACTTAATCATTCATTCATCTGTTATCACTATTTAGAGAGATACTGCATACGTCACTGTGTATTTACAGTTAACAATTACAGCTTCTTAACAGCCTCTCACTGTGGTTTTTTTTGAAGGGCTGTCCACAAAGAAAACCAAACAAGGTCTCTTAAATGAAGCCTTGGCAGAGCTAAATAAGAAAAATTATTCTGTTAACATATTCAGTGAACGTACAAAACTCTTTGATTATCTGGACTAAAAATTTTATTCATTATCGAACATCATATTCTTTTTGTAGTGAAATAAATGTAATGCATCTCACAATAGTCCTTTAGTTTTACATATGTTCTTTTTCTTTTTGCTTCGACAATGAGTGGGAACTGTTGTAGGAAAGTAAATAGTAGAATGCATCGTAAAAGCTGCAATGAATGGTTTCACTGGAGTGAAGGGAGGGGGCTATAGTGGGTAGGACTTAAGGAGATTGCTGAGGCCCTCTGCAGGAACTCCATAATACGGAGCAGGAATAGGTTAATGGAGAAGCAGGAAATGAAGATTTATAGCCTACCCTTCTCTCATATTTGGTTCAAGCTAGGAGAGCTACTGAGGATGAGGGAAAACATTGGTGATAAGGCAGTTGGGAACTGGCAGTTGGTAGGAGGGCGAGCATGTGGAGAATGTGGTCTGACTGTTTTGCTGTGTGTACTAGCAATAGGTTCCAGCTGCCTGAGTTGAGGGGAGAGGAGCCTAAAAATGCTGTAGGAATAGGAAATGTGCAGCAGACTCTGACTGTGAATGGGCAGGGAAGGAAGAGAGTGCCGCTGCTAGGAAGCAATCATGGCCTACAGTTAGAGGAGTAGTTAGGGGAGCAGTATCAGGTCACCAGCATTTTCAAACTGATTTCTGGGATGAGGTGATTCGGGGTTTAGGGTCATTGTGTATGAATTTTTCAAAAGATGATCATGTGGTGATAGTGGGTGAGGTAGGGAACAGCTGGGGTAGGGACAGGTCCTACAACATAGTTGGTGACCTGAGTAAGATATCTTCTCTAGCAGTTGGCACAGTAGAACTGTTCATGGGGCACGATCAGCTCGTCTTGGCAGTGCTGTACGGCGAGTTAACGCATAGCTGGAGAAGGTGCCGATGACTGCTCACTGGGCACACTTTGTAGTGGTGCCAGTGGGGACTTTGGGAGATGGGGCCACACTAGGCATGGTCTGGATCTCAACAGGTGTGGGAATTGGGGGTTGTTGAAGTTGATTAGAAGGAGTCTAGTGAGCTGGAGAGGGGCCACACATGTTCAAATGCCTGTGGTCATGAGCAGGAGAACTAGGTCTTCTTAGGATAAGTCGTGACAACAGGCTCTACTCTCAAAAGGATCTCAACCAGCTCAGACTTTCCTGCATCGTGTATGCAGAAAATAGAATGAACCACATTGGAGTCCACAAACATCGTGGAAATTTGCTCAGAATTACCTGTTATTCATCAAAATGTGCAGTCCTTTAAGAAAAGAAAGTACACCAGCTTGATGTTGATTATAGTCTTTGAACAGCATGGTAGAACACATTACAGAGCACTTGTGAAGAGATGATGAATTACAGCAAATAGTGCTACTGTCATATGAATTTGCAAGTTGCTACCGTTGGGCTACCGTAAAAGATGTGGAATCATGTGTCTGTATGAATCATGTGTCTGTATCAGAGATGGTGCACATTTTAAAGCTAGATAATATCTGACCACAACTAGTGAAGATAAACATTTTGAACTGGCAACCTTTGAACTAATGAGGCTAGAAATCTATAAGAATTTAGCCATTCTGTGTGTTTACCACTCACCTAGTAGTAATGTGGATACATTTGTTAACAAATTCACTGAAGTCCTGTATAGTGTCTTAACATCAAAACTAACATAATCTGTGGAGAGATGAATATTTTAGGTAGGTGTTCAGATAAAATGAGTAATAACTTCCAAAACAGTTAGAGTACTTTCGGTGTGACATAAATGGTAAACACTGATACAAGGTTATCAAAAAGTTCAGGATCTGTTTTAGATCAGAGAATTTTGGACAGTGACTGAAAAAAAAGTGAAGTATTTATAGGAGATCTTGGCCTTTCAGATCACTACTGTCAGATAATAAAGCTGAAGACAGGCTTTGTAAAAGGATTTCCTCGCAACATAACAGATACTTTTTCTAGGCATTGTAAATTGAACCTGGGATGAAGTGTCTGTAAAAACATTGTAGATGATAAGTTCTCTAAATTCTGCATGTTGTTTAAATTAGCTTTTGAGGAAACATTTCCAAAAGTAGCCATTTCTGCTGCAGCATTGGAGGAAAGTAGATGGATAACCGTGGGTATTGGATTACTATTACAGGCATAATAATATACAGGGAAATACTGTTTGCTGAAAAAATAATACTTTAATGACAAAATAATAGATAATGCTGAAAATGAAAGCAAAGTAGTGCGGAATGATATAAAACAAGGAACGGGAAAAGGCAGAAACAAGTTTAATAATATACAAATCAAAGACGAGGGTAGATAGTACAAATTCCTCAGAAATTAGCAAATTTTATAAATGATTAATCCTCTTGTATTGTGGAGAAGCTGCAACCAAATCTTCCTAAAACACATGTATTGCCTGCAATGACTTACAGAGCAAGCACAATGGTGTTGTTTCCCATAACAGAGCTTGAAGTCAGGAAGACAACACAACTATTAAAAAATAAGAAGTCATCCGGCATAGATGACATGCCTTCCCTATTCTGAAGGCATGCATACATAGTGTACAAACCCATTAACATACGTAATAAACGAGTCATTTCATTCAGGTATTTTTCCCAGAGTACCTGATGCATGTGTAAGTGGTGCCCTTACAGAAGAAAGGTAAAGCGGAGAGAATTGAAAACTACAGGTCAGTTTCACTACTGTCTGCATTTTCAAAAATAACTGAAACAGCCATGAAAGATAGACTAGGCCTAATCAGTTATTTGAATAAATACAACCTTTTCAACAAAGCACAGTTTGGTTGCCAAACAGGGAGAAGTGCAATATTGGCCATTACAGAGTTCACAAAAGTGTTACTTGAAGCTCTTAACAAGGATGACTGTATTACAGGGCATATTCTTAGACTTGTCTGATGATTTTGACACTGTTGACCATAAACTACTACTAAACAAGCTAGAAGTACTGGAAATAATTGCAATAGGCTTACATGGAAAACAGAGTGCAAAAGGTGGATAAAATTCACACATCTGCTGATGATAATTTTTTAGTAAAACAGTTGTCAGACAAGAAACATATAAACATAGGCATTCTAATGCAGTGTATCGGGTCCAATTCTGTTCTTATTATATGTCAGTGGTTTTCCAGATAGAATAACACAATGGTAAAAAATTCTCTTTACTGATGACAGCAACATCACAGTCCCTGAGAAAACATCAGAACTCCTATTAAAGAAAGCAAATGAAACACTCATAGATATTTACAACTGAACAGTATGTAATAAATTGATGCTGAACGTAAAGAAAACGAATGGTATGTACTTCAGCATACAGAGGAGAAACAACTCAGTCACATGAAACACATATGATAAATCTATAGATTGTGTAACAAACACAAAGTTTTTAGAGATGAACATTGATTGTCAGCTGACATGGAATAAATGTACAGAGATACTGGTAAAAGGAATATCATCAGCATGTTGCACTCCTAGGATTTTAGCATCAGTTTGTAACAGCCAGTGGTTGTGGTGACATTCTATGCCTATATACACTCATGTCAGTTCTTAGCTGTGGGATTCTTTTCCGGGGATCAAAGGCCAAAAAATGGATGCAGTTTTTCAACTGCAGAAAAGGGCCATTAGAGTAATAACTAGCAGTAGTATTGGGGCTCTTTGTAAACAGCTATTTACACAAATTGGGCTTCCTCATTTTTGATTGCACCTTTTCCCATGTTTCACTGAAGTATCTTTTTAATTTATGGTATCCGTGTACCAAATATGACTAAATTTTGAAATGGTCACCTGAAGATCCACAAAAATATCTGTGATTTTACATGGAATGTGTGGAGCATATCACTAGTATTTCACTAACAGTTATGCTCATTATCGTGGAATAAGAGCCTGTTTAGACTTACATTTACCCAGAATAAACAAACAAAGAAGATGAAACATCATTTTATATCAGGGAAAAATTATATGATAAATTGCTAAAGAAAAGGAATGTGATTACTAAAATACATCGATTTAAAAAGGCAGCAAAATGCCCTTCATAAATAATGGATACTACCATACACAATTGAAGGTTACTTAGAGGACTATGTAGTGGCTAATAATGAAAGGTGGTAACTACAGCACTCTGCCACATTACAATAAGTGATCACAACGTATGCTGTTCTGAGAAAATCATGTGTAAAGATTTAAAGTGCATGAGAGTAATGTCTTGTCATTCTTCTGATTTCAGCATCTCACTCATCATGGGGAGATATTGACTCAGTTTTGCAGGGGGACTGAGGGGAAGGCATGAAGAAATGCATGGAGCATAGTCAAATGTTTATGGGCTTGGAGTCTAGTTTTACACGAGTTTCTTGAAGGGGCATACCATGGGTCACAGTGGGTGTTGTCACTGTGTGCAGTGGCGAACTATAATTTCTATTATAAGTTATCTGAAGCAAATTATAATTAACCCTCAAGTGGGTGCTCCTACGTATAAAGTAAACTACACAAATAAAATGGTTTTGCACTGTCCGTTTGTTGTTTCACGATTGCAAGCCCATACCTATTCCTTCATTATTGCTTCAGATAACACAGTGATAAATTATGTTGTCATATGTACAATTGAGCAGCAGTAATAGAAAATAAACAGTGAGCTAGGTCAGAAAAATTTGCGATCCATGCAAAAAAATGATCCACATTACGAGCTGGCAATGAGGGCAGTTGTTTACGAGATGGTGAACAAATGAATAAGCAGGTGGCTGGGATCTGGTGCAACTGCACTATTTAATCCTTTGAGTGAATCATTACTGTGGGTAACACCTGTCTGTGGTAAAAGAGTGATAAATGGGGCAGTGTGGCCGTTAAGAAACTAAATTCATATTTGAGGGGTATGGGGTTTTCTCTGTCTGGCCATCCTGATTTAGGTTTTCAGTGATTTTCCTAAATCATTTCAGGCAAATGCTGGGATGATTCCTTTACTTGTCCTATCCTACGTGTGTAAGTAAATTTTGACCTATTGGTTTTCAGGGTATTACATGAAAGTTGCTATATATTTGTGAGATTATACTCAGATGAATAAATACACAAATAAATAAAATTAAATAAAACTGTTCATCCTGTAAATCAGGATTTAGTAAATAGTTTGTACATACAATATAAGATGTCAGGTTTGAGGTGGTAAATACAATTAATACATACTATGATATTGAGATAATAATTCAGTGCATGTTGTATATTGGTAATATAATTATACAAATGAATAAAAAATTAAATGTAACAACTGTGGTTAATAATGTTTGATCAGTTACACTAATTTTTATGGTGTCCCAAAAACTCAGAAACTGAATGGAAGCTGTGGTCAGACAAGAACTCTTTCAGTTTTACTTTAACCTATATAAATTTGGCAGCTGTTTCAAACAGGATGCCATGTAGTTATACAGCATAATGTCAGTGTGATATACTCCTCCATGACAAAAGCTTGTAATTGCTCTATTGACATGCAGGTTATGCTTCTGCCTAGTGAAAATTATACGTATACTTGAAGATATTTTCTTCTTTTAAGGTCTTCTTTTTGTGAAGATTAGTGCTTCCTAGTTATGTAAACAAAGCAGACCAGTATGTTGAATCCAGGATTGTGCTAGACCAGTATGTTGTGACTTTTAAATATTAGTCTGCAGGAATCTCTGAATCTTTGTTTCATTATCCTTACAGTTTTTTCTGTAGTCCAGATGTTTTTTCTGCTAATTATGGAGTTCACCCAAAAGATAATTTCATACATCAGTAGTGATTGGATGTGGAAGCATACAGGGATGAGGTGGGGAGAGGGTAGAGCAGCTAGATGCTGTTGGGAGGTTAGGAGGAGGGCAGGGGGGGAGGGGGGGCAGACGGAGGTAAAGGAGAGAAGTAAAAAGACTGTGGGTGTACTGGTGGAGTAGAGGCTGTGTAGTGCTGGAATGGGAACAGGGAATGGGATAGGTGGATAAAGGACAATGACTAATGAAGGTCGAGGCCAGGAAGGTTGCAGCAATGTAGGATATGTTGTAGGAGAGTTCCCACTTCCATAACTCAGAAAAGCTGGTGTTGACAGGAAGGATCCAAATGACATGGGCTGTGAAGCAGCCATTGAAATGAAGAATGTCATGTTAGGCAGCGTCCTCAGCAACTGGGTGGTCCAGCTGTTTCTTGGCCATAGTTTGTCCACGACCATTCATGCAGACAGACAGCTTGTTGATTGTCATGCCCACGTAGAATGCAGAACAGTGGTAGCGGATTAACTTGTACATCATATGATTGGTTTCACAGGTAGCCCTGCCTTTGATCAGACAGGTAATGCTTGTGATCAGAATGGAGTAGGTGGTTGTGGGAGAATGTATGGGACAAGTAGGTCTATTACAAGGATATGAGCTGTGAGGCTAGGGGTTGGGAACAGGGGTTGCGTTGGAATGGACAAGGATACTGTGTAGGTTTAGTGGGTGTTGAAATACCACTGTGGAAGAGGAAGGGAAGGATAGTGGACAGGACACTCCTCATTTCAGGGCATGACGAGAGGTAGTCTATATCCTTGTGGAGAATTTGATTTAGCTGCTCCAGTCCTGGGTGGTACAGAGTCACAATAACTTGACTGAAGAAGAATCAGTATGGAGAATATGTAAAACACTGGCAAAATTACCAGTAAGAAAAAAAATTAACTCACGTAACTGTATGTTAATGCCTCTGGCAGTAACGTTGTATATAGTCATTTTACCATAAATGTACCTTAAAGTTTGGTCTGGAAATAACTGGGAATCAGCTGTATAGGATTAATCATTGAAAAGAATTCAAGAAACAATTGATCATGCCATGATGCCTTCTATAATGTAGATTTGATTTGTACCTCTTTGTTACTGATGTTGCTTTGTTCCAACTCAGCAACATGTCATGAACTGTGAAGTAAATGCTTTAGATGGGAGACCCTCACACTGCTAGCATCCACTGACCTCAGCAAGGGTGCAAAGTGCAACAATTGACACCTCCTGGAAACTGGAGCATTGGCTTTTTATTTATTGCAGGATTCTCATCCAGTTTTACAAATGATTGTTTGTGACTCTACTAAACCACAAGCTGAGGTTATTCTGACATTATATTGTGTGCTCGATGGGAAATGCTGTGGTCTTCTTGATCACTACATAGTTTAAATTTGTTTGTCTGTCATGTTTGCGGTAAATTATGCCAATTGTTTTGGCTCAGTGTCTTCCTACAATAAACATGAAACAGTGTCATAATAGATTGTACCCTCTCTTGGTATGCTCCAGTAAAGGCCAATTCCCAATCCTTTCGCTCATTACCCATCACCAAATTCCTGGACACTTATCTCATCTCTTCTCCCTCACCAGCACAATATAAACATGGCTGTAGCACACCTAGCTGACAACTTTTGCCAGTCCGTCCTAGAAGGACAACCTCCATCCACTGCCCACCTCCAACCACCAGCCTAGGCTTCCCTTCATACACAATTAATCAGCACAGTAGCACACCTCAAGATCAAATTAAAACACATCTCATGAGCCACTCTTTCTACAGATTATTTGAGTGTTGAGATTCAGGCATTGAAAAGTTGTGGTAGTTGCACAGCAAGCAGCAGTGTTCATTCTAAAGTGGCATGATGGGTGTCAGTCAGTGTAGGCCTGCTGTAAATAGGATTCAACAATGTGAATTAAGATAGATTGCTACACATTACATGAAGGAGGTGCCGAGCAACAGAAGGTATGTTTAATAGTACATTTAAAAGTATATCAGGCTGTTGGACAGAGTCCTTCTTCAGACTTTTCTATGCAGTTAGTAGTAATCTATCCTAATTCATATTGTTGTTATTTAATACCAGACATTCCACTGTTTGCACAGTGTATTGACTTTAAGTTGGTCAGTTGCCAGAGACAGTTTCGGGCAGTGGAGAAAGTGAGGTCCCCACATGCTTCCTGCAGTTCTGGCACCTTAACCGATGCTTCATGCTTCCTTGTTAGCAGAAGTCACACACGGAGATACAGGTAAACAGCAGCTTTATAGTACAACTGAGGAGGCAGCAGCATTTTTCAAGTTAGCAGCTTTCTTTCTAATTTATTTGATTAAATTTAAGTGGCATAACTGTGAACAGTGTTCAGAATTATAGTGACAGTTTACTATTGGTACACTATACAGACCAAGTTTCTATGATCTACATATCTTTTGTTAATATGACTGTTCCACATCCCTGAATGTTTGAAACATTTTTGTTATGCATTCCTTACTATGAAAATCTCTGTCCATTTCTCTGAGCAAACTGTGAATGTAAAATCTCAAACAGCGATGCATTGGAATATGATGTGTTTGCATGTTAATTAAATGCATGAACACATAGCATTGTTATTTATGGGCAGTTTATTCACACAAAATATAATTTATATTCCAGATGATGTCAGATATTATTAACTAACATAAGTCTCAAGATATATATATAGACTATAATAACTTTTCACCACTCAGATTCATCCATGTGCACCATTCAGTACTTAATTTCAATACATAGTTCTCAACAATTCTGGCAGTATCCCTGTCTGATAACTTTACAGTGTTCACATAGGCTCTCACTGTTACTATTAAGACAGTCAATACTTTTCTGAATTAAAAGTCCAACTCTCCCCTCTTGGCTCTTTATAGTCTTACTCTTTGGTAGCAACGCATCACTTCATGGTTATTAGTCAATTTCCAGAAAATACTACATTAATTAATAATACAAAAGAGATAATATGTAAAGGTCCCCAGGCTGCATGTTTGGATCCAATTACTTCATGCATCAAATGATTTCTATCCATGTGTTTTAAAGAAACTCAAGGCACTACTTGTTGGCATCGTAATAATACCATACTCCCACCTTGGCTTCTGATAGAGCTACTGTTTATAATTTATTTAACAAAAGTTTAAACTTTGAATATTTACTTATGGGAAACATGAGGACATCACCAACCTTGGTATCAGTATTATCAGAAACAGATTTTTAAAATATTAGAAGGTACAAAAATGGGTGGTCTCTAAGTTATATCTTAAGTAATTGATAACTTTTAAACTGTGGAAATTTAAGCTAAATAAATCTACACTGTTTATTTTTGTATAGTATGGAATTAAGATATTATCAAATCCTTATGACTTCTGAATTAATTAACTTTTAGTGAAAACAATTATCCCACAATGTTCATCATTGGTGACAGTATATCTGTGATGATAAGAATGTGAAATCCTTTACCAAATGTAAAAGTTGATAAACTCATGTATATTTATAGTGCAATCATTATTCTGTGGTTGTAATAATAAGATGATGATTGGTGGCTGTAACATGTTACATGGCTAGATTAAAAATTTTTTCATCTCAAGTTATCTTTCTTGATGGAATCTATGAAACAAGGCAAATAAATAAATGAAAGTCGATGCACTGCCTAGACCTGTGATAGTTTGTTTAGGGTAAAGAAGATGGAAAAAAAGTGTAGTAGTTCTTCAGAGAATTTTGAACTGACAGATAATGCAGAGCTCACATGATATGATGAGAGTGGTCACTGGAGAAAGCTGGTTTTTCTATAAAGCTCACTAAGGCATATCATTTGTTGTGTTAAAATCAAGAACAGTCATGAAACTTCCTGGCAGATCAAAACTGTTTGCATGCAAGGCGTCAACCTGAGCTATCTAAGAATGACTATTGCTCTCTAAGCAGGAGAACTGTGAAGTTTGGAAGGTAGGAAAGAGGTACAGGGTGGCACAGATGAAAGTGGCCCATGAAAGTATAAAGGAAATGCAGTGAAATTATAGAAACAAAGAGCTGAAATGGAGTTACCTCTTATTTACAATGAAAAATAGAGAGAAAAATACATTTATAGGAGATGTTGAAAGAGGCCCCTTGCAACATCAATACACAGCTGTGCACATCTAAGCATATTCAAATACATCCGGCATTCAGTTAAAATAGCAATGGCAGCAACTTCAAGGCTGATGTCTTTCAGTTCCTGTATTGTGTGTGGATTTGTCTCATAGAACTTGCTCTTCAAGTGTCCCCCGAGAAAAAGTCATGTTGTTAGGTCCAATGAATGTGGTGGCCATAAATGTTTGCTGACAGTTTGTTTCTCAGTGAAGTCATCATGGACTCATTCTAGAAATACCTTAGATGTGTGGCATGTTGCTCCATTTCGTTGGAAGAAGTAGTATTGTCTTTCATATTCAGTGAGTTGAGCACAAAATCCTTCAAACATTTCCATATATGCAACTGTGTTGAAGGCAGCGTGAATAAATATTGGTCCAATGATTTGTGTTCCTGTTACACTGTTCCAAATGCTGATTTTTTCATCATGAAGTGGTTGCTGACACACAATCTTAGGATTCTCTATTGCCCCGTACTTCCTGTTCTGTAAATTCACATAACTGGAAAGATGAAGCCATGCATCATCACTCATAACATGATGGAAAGAGTCCAACAAATGATTTGTGCTGTTATTCTAAGGCCACATACAGTAGTCCACACATTTCTGACTGTCATCCTCCCATAATTGCTGCACAACTATCACATGATATGGCTATGGGTTCAAATTAAGACTGTTCAATATCTGCTGGGAACTCGTACTTACAAGTGCCACTTGGGCCAGTTTACATGTAGACTTCTTTGGGATCTGAATAATTCCTTGGTGAATGTCTGCTGTAACTTCTGGTGTGCAAACTGAAGGAATTCTTTGTTGTTTTACATTTTGCACAGATCCATAGGTTTGCCAATTTTTATACAGACTGTGTATTGCTCTCTTTGCTGGTAGTCCTCTATTCAGATACTTGAGTCCGAAAATTTTGTGAGTTTCCTTAATCAAACCTGTTTTCACAATTTCCCTAATTTCAATTCTTTCTTCTACGAAGAAAGTCATTTTGCACACCGCAAAGAGAAATGTCTTAACTTCACTGATGAAATAAATTGAAATGCTGACAGAAGAATGCTAGCAATCGATTATTGCATAATTCTGTCCATTGTTGTAGCTGTTTATTCTATTTCAGAAGTTGAAATATTGCATTCACATTCATAGAGGAGGCAGACTACTTTTAATTGATCCACCCTGTACTAGTGAAAGAAGAGCTGTGGGCTTGGGTTATGAGTTGTGCAACTTGAATAGCTCAGTCAATAGAGCAATCACCTGGGAAAGGCAAAGGTCCCAGGTTTGAGTCTCAGAAGGAAATTAAGTAGTGGGAGAAGGAATAAAAGCTTTGAGGTTTGCTGACTCCATTGAGATCCTGCCAGAGTGAGCTAAGGATGTTGAAGATAAGTTGATTGGAATGGACAGTGTTTTGAAAAGAGTTTGTCATTTTAACAGCAATAAAAGTAAAGTGAGGGTTAGGAATGTAGTCGAGTTACATCAGGCAATGTCGAGGGAATTACATTTGGAAATGAGACACTAAAAGTAGTAGATAAATTCTGCTGTTTGGGCAGCAAAATAACGATATCCAAAGAAGTGAGGTTATGCAGTGCCCTCTGGCAATAATAAGAGAAGGATTTATGAAAAAGAGAACCTAGTTAACATCAAATATGAACTTAAGTGTTAGGAAGTCTATTTCGATGCTTTTGAAATGTGGTGCTGCAGAGGCATGCTGAAGATTAAATGAGATCCAGTAATTAATAGGTATGTACAGAACAGAATTGGAGATGGAACATAGTGAGCACTTGCTATAATACCACTCCTAGCATGAATACCAATTTTTATCTTTTGTGCTCTCTTTTCCACATGTAATACACATACTGTGAATACACAGAATCTCCAAATTCTTATTCAAGCTGCATTTTTCAAAAATTTATTATTCATTGTACAATTTACAGCCTGTAACAGAAATGTAGATAGTTCACGCATAAATGTTTTACTTACAGAAAAATTCAAATTTACAGTTCATGATAACCACTTGTACAGCCAAAATACAACCCTTCTAAGTAATTCTGTTGTAGGATGATTACCTTATGTTAAACCCTTTATTCCTTACTTTCTAAAGAACATCTTATCTTTTCTGAAAACTTTGTAATTCGAAAGTTTTCATTTTCAAAATTGCCACTTTGCAGTGCTTGTACCTTAGAATGTGAGTGTGAAAAGTTCAGTGGTGTTGTCTCATAATCCTAATTTTTCTGTTTTCTGAATATTTATGCTTTTCCCAAAATAATATGTTAGTTTGTGAAATATTTCAATTAAAGAGTTTGTAGAAAAATCTTGGTGAGCTTTGTCAACATGAGTGCACACCAAACTTTCACCTTATAAAATAAACCATTATTACTTATACCAGTTTAAGTTGTAAATCAGAACAACATATTTTGCTAAAGTGTATCTATATTCTATTTTAATTCTGTCTTTCATGTTTATATATAAAATGTAATGGCTTTATATTTTCCCATTTTGTAATACCTGTAATACGAGTATCTTCAAATAGGCTTTGCACACAAACTTGTAGTCAGTCAGTGGCAAACTTTTGAAGAGTGCACATACTATCTCAGTCTGTAGTAAGTAACCAACAAGTACAAACACTATGCAAGGTTTTGTGTCAATCAGTATTATTTTCAAACCAGTTGGCATTGCACATTAAGTATGTGAAGTTATGTGTGAATGATCATATTTTCAAGTGATATGCTACGTAATTTTGATTATTGCTTTTTGTATGTAAGTTAGCTGATGTATTGAATGAAACATATGAACACTAATCTACGGCTCATTATCATTCTGAGTGGTAAAGTGAGGTTGGTGCATAAGTTTGTAGTATTTTTGTTTTGCATGTTAGTATTCTGGTTGTTGTGGATTTATTTATTGATTGTTATTTTTTTATCTGTAATTCACTGTTGCTATTTAAGTTTCCATATTGTCGTTTTGTTATGTGGAGATAGTGAGTGGAGCTGTGGACAATAGAAAATGGAGTGCCAAGTGAGGAAGTCATAACATTTCCAACGTATTCTTCTGTTTGAGTTCAGCAGAGGGATGGCAGCAGTGGAGGGAGCCAGAAACATTTGCATCGTGTATGCCACTGGACAGAGCATGACAAGGAAATGGTTTTCTCATTTTAAGAAGGACCATTTTGACATCACTGACTTGCCACATTTAGAAAGACCTTTGGGATTTGAAGACGATCATTTAAACACATTATGCCACAAAGATTAATGTCAGTGTACTCAAGAACTGTGATCATTCCATCATCATGTGACATTTGCATGCAGCAGGAGAGGTTTAAAAATCTGGTGTATGTGTACTACATGCTCTAAGCCAAAATTACAAAAATTGGTGTATGGCCTTATGTGCATCTTTGCTTGCTCATTATCAATTAGCTCATAAACAACACTGACCATTCCTTGTGGTAACATAAGGAAAAGAAAGGAATGGTGGAGCCCAAACAAAGCAGCAACTCCCTGTACAAAGTCCTGCATGCACCCACAAAAGATAATATTATGCATCTGATGGAATAGCAATGGTGTGGTTTACTACAAATTGCTTCCCCGAGGAACAACCGAGACATCTTGCAGGAGCAATATGAGAACAGTGAGTAGGAAGACTGCATGATGTGATGCTACTCCATGATAGTTCCCACCTGCATTCTACTAAAATGACAAAACGCGTTATACAGGAGCTGGGTTGGGAACTCATTCCACACGCACTTTATCCAACTGATCTTGTACTCTCAGATTTTCACCTTTTCTCCTCTGTCGAACAACCTTCAAGGAACTTCCTTTCTGGATGAAAATGCATTCCAAACTCAGCCTGACAAGTTTCTCGCCTCAAAACCACATGATTTCTACAGTCAAGGAATCAAAAATGTTACCCCAGCATTGGCAGGCTGTTGTAAATAGACAAGGAGAATATAATATTGATGGCTAAAATCTCTGTTAAGTGTATCTGTTGTGTTTATTAAAGTTATGGAAAAATGCTATGAACTTGTGCACCAACCCAATATAAATAAACGTATGGAAATGTGAAAATTCAACCCCACAATGTTGTGTACACTTAATATAAAGCCACCTCAACATCTTTTTAAACCAATGAATGAACTCTGAAAAGAAGAAAATGGCTGAGCAACACAAGCGGCAGGCCAGTAAGCTTACAGCATGTTAACTGAAAGTCATCCAATCAACTCCATACTCCTGGACCAGTAGCAATTGGCAGAAGTCAGAAGTCTGCAGCTGGTAGTCGTTTGTTTTTGGTTGCTATCAGCGTTAGGTAGTTGATGGAACTGTGTTAGGTAGCCATTGTCATTTGGTGTATTACATTATTGTACTTCACTCTTGTGTCATATTGCTTCCTATCCTTGTGATAAAGTGTTCATAATTGTTGCAGTTAGGATCTTTATGAAACATGTCAATATGTAATAAGATTTCAGTTTTGACTGGGAATTGCATTTAAGCAATTTTTACGTCTATGCATGACTTTACTTTTGCAGAAACTTGAAGCACAAATTAAGGTGACTGCTCTGATATCCCCATACGATGAGTTTGAAAGCCTGCCAGAATGCATGGATTTAGACAAAAGCAATCAAACAGTGCTCCTTAAAACTTGTGAGCACTGCTCTCACCACTTCAGCACTAGGTGCAGGTCACGCAACAAGCGTCAGCCTATCAGCTCCCGTGGCCATCCCAGCTACCTTCAAAATTGGATACAGTGTAGATGAACCCAAATTGTCAAAACCTTTATCTAAATGTACAAATTATATATATGTAAATTTGTCTTCCTTCTACCAATCTTCTAAGATAAGTCATAGTGTCAATATTGCCTTGCGTGTTTCTACATCTCTTGATCCAAGTGGTATTCCTTACGGTTGGCTTGTATCGGGTTTCACATTCAGTTGTAAATAATTCATGTCAATATTTTATAACCATGACTTATTAATCTGATGGTTCAATAGTATTCACACCTGTGGCATGTGCCTTCTTTGGTATTGGAAACATTACATTGTGCCTGAAGTCTGAGGGTGCTTCACCTGTCTCTCATATCTTACACAGCAGGTAGAATAATTTTATTAAGAATCTCAGTAACTCTAAGGGAATGTCATTCATTCCAGGGGCCTTGTTTCCAGTTCAGTCTTTGAGTGCTTCGCCAAATCTCACAATATCATATCTCCCATCTCATCTTCACATACCTCTTCTTCTCTTTTAACAAAATTGTCCTCAAGTTTGTACCCTTACATAGACACACTATATATTCCTTTCACCTTTCAGCTTCCCCTGATTTGCTTAGTATTGGTTGTCCATGTGACACAGTAGTCGTACTGTTGATTCTATTACCTTCAAAGATGTCTTTAATTTTCCTATAGGCAGTATTTATCTTTCTTCTAGTTAAGCATGTTTCTACAGCTGTGCGTTGGTCTGGTTAACCATTTTGCACTTCCTGTCAATCTCATTTTTTAGACTTTTGTATTCCTTTTCACCTGCTTCATTTGCTGCATTTTTATATTTTGTCCTTGTGTCAGTTAAATTCAGTATCTTCTGAGTTATTCAAGGATGTCTACTAGGCCTTGTTTTTGTCTGTGTTCCTCTTTTACCTTCCCTGTCTCATCTCTCAAAGCCACCCATTTGTTTTATATTTGCATTTCTTTCTTGTTTCTGCCCTACATTGCCTAATGCTTGTCTCAAAACTCTCAACATGCTCCAGTTCCTTCAAATCATCTAGGTGTCATCTCCTTAATTACCTATCTTCTTGCAATTGCTTGTGTTTTAGACCAATAAATTGTCATTAGAGTCCACGGTTGTCCTTCAAAATATCTTATTTTTTAAAGTCTGATTCAAAAATCTCTGTCTTTCCATTATATAATCAATCTGCATCATTCCGGAGTTCCCAAATCTTCTTTCAGATTCTTAAGGCAAATGTTAACAGTATTTAAATTATGCTCTGCAGAAAATTCTACCAGGTGGCTTCTTCTTTCATTGCTTCCCCCTAGTTCACATTCTCCTACAATTTTTCCTTCTCATTCTTTTCCTATTACCAAATTCCAGTCACACATCACAGTTAAATTCTCATCCCCTTTAATTATCTGACTAATTTCCCTTATATCATCGTACATTCTTTCAGTACCTTCATCACCTGCAGAGATAGTTGACATATGAACATGTACTACTGCGGTAGGTGATGATTTGTGTGTATCTTGGCTACAATAATGTGTTCAACTGTCTGTTCAAAGTAGCTTACCTGCATGCCGATTTCCTTATTCGTCATTAGGCCTACTCTTGCATTACCCCTATTTGA
Source organism: Schistocerca serialis cubense (assembly GCF_023864345.2). Lineage (NCBI taxonomy): Eukaryota > Metazoa > Arthropoda > Insecta > Orthoptera > Acrididae > Schistocerca > Schistocerca serialis. The sequence continues at coordinate 848,021,172 of NC_064641.1, read as the reverse complement.
TTTTGTGTTGGTAGCCCTATACTGATCTGACCAGAAGTCCTGTTTCTCTTGCCACTGCAACTTCTCCAATTTCCACTATATCAAACTAATCTATACATTTCCCTTTATAAATTCTCTGACCTATGTACCAAATTAAGGGATCCAACATCCCCTGCTCCAATCTGTAGAAAACCTGTCTTATTTTTCCTGATGACAACATTCTCCTGGACAGCTCCCACCAGGAGATCTGAGCAAAGGAAGATTTTATCTCTGGAATATTTTACACAAGAGAATGTCAACATAATTAAACCACAGCTGTATGCCCTCAGGTGGAAAAAGATATGGTGGTAGTTTCCCCTTGCTTTCAGTCATTCACAATATCAGCATGAGGCCATATTGGCTAATATTACAAGACCAAATCAATCAGTCATGCAGACTGTTGCTGCTGAAACTACTGAAGTAGCTGCTGTCTCTCTTTGGAAACTATACCTTTGAGTCAAACAAGCACCCCAACTCAGCAAGAAAGATCCACGGGGCAGGAAAGAGGAAAGAGGAGGAGGGGGGGGGGGGGGGAGGGGAGGCAGCAGAAGGGACAAGTGCATGTAATAATAACTTTTGTTAACAATTGTTGATGCGGTACCAAATCAAATTCTTTTCGGAAGCCAAAAAATACTACTTCTGCATGATGTTCTCGATTTGTGACATTCAGGATATCATGTGAAGAAAGCATAAGATTAGTTTCGCATGATCAACTTTTCTGGGAATCCATGGTGGTTGGCATGAAAGACGTCGTCGTGCTTCAGATACTTCATTACATTTGAGCTCAGGAAATTCTCCAGGAATCTATAACAAATGGACGGCAATAAGACTGGATGGTGATTTTGTGGATCACATCTGTCTTCGAGGGATTTATGGTATATTGTGATTAAAATGGGAACTAACTCAGCTGCGAATTGTATAGAGAATCTGATAGGGACCCCACCGATTTCCCTCTGAGACTAATTATACTGTCCGCAGCCCATGATCTAGTGGCTAGCGTTGCTGTCTCTGGCCCATGGGATCCCGGGTTCGATTCCTGGCCAGGTTGGGAATTTTTCACTGCCCGGAGCTGGGTGTTTGTGCTGTCTTCATCATCATCATCATCATCATCATCATCATCATAATTTGTGACAGTGGCTTGATTGGACTATGAAAAAAAAATTGGGACTTCGTATGAGCACTGATGGCCAAGCAGTTGAGCACCCCACAAACCAAGCATCATCATCAAACTAATTATACTGGCCAACAATGAAAATGCTTCAGAGATTAACTATTTCTTACTAATTTGAGGGCGCTGATAATGACTTTGACATTATTTTTTGAAGGTTGGTTTGGGCTTTGAAGAAATACATCATCAGTGGCTACAACCAACTTCACAAAATAAGGCCCCATGACAACAGCAGTTGTATGCTTATTTAATGAACATCTTTTGTTGGGCGGTCAGCTACATCACTATTCTTATTGCTAGCACTATAATGCTGGCAAAGAAAAATCAACAACCTCATCAGTGTTGCCAGTTTAGTAGTTTTGCCAGTTTAGTAGTTTTGCCAGTTTAGTAGTTTTTCCACTAAATCTAATGTTTTGGGATACTATTCAGCAGAAACAATTTTCCTTATTTTATGTTGCTTATATGATGTTTCAGATTTCTAAACTACTGCTAAGGGGGACAGTAGGTTTTTTTGCATGGAAAACATAGAAGTTAGTGGACTTTTTTTAAGCTGCATTTGATGGTTTTGCTTGAAATTAATTAATGACACTGTATATCACAAAAGTTTGTATTAAAAACTTTGCCAGGGAAAATGTGCTGTGTAGAGCTCTTGCATAGTTAAAATTTGAATTCCCAGAGATGGTTGTGGTGAGATATTAGGTTACTGTGTTGTGTTATATCACTTATCATTAGTTGAAGTGACTAATTTGACACATAGTACCTAAATGTGTTAACAGTACACAAAAAATTGATGTTTGCAATGATGTGACATTTGACTATCAAAAAGAAGGCCTACCAGAACTAGTATGTTTGTAGTAGTCATAGTGAGAATTTGCACTCGTGAATGTGATCGTGGTGACGTGTTGGATGAGAGTGTAGTGTTTTTTATCTGACTGACCAGAAACATGTCACATAAGGGTGTGGACAGTGCAGACAATTTTTGTTCTGTCTGCGGTTAGGTAACATTTGCAATCAAGAAAGAAATTTCATCCAATCATAAACAAAGCCTACATACTACTTGTATTTTAGTTGTGAAGTGGTAAATATGGACAAGAAGTGGGCACAATATATTTGTTATAACACACGTTCTATGAACTTGAAAGACCAAGCATACCATTTGCTGTTCCCATGATATGGAGAGAGCTGCTGATCATTCTACAAACTGATGTTTTGCTTGACTTCTCCAGTTAAATGCATATCCAGAAAAAGATGGACTGTCATTTATCCCAAATCCCTTCAGCTATTTGTCCTGTGCCACATTCTGAAGAACTAACTATTCCACAATCTCCAGCAAGAGCAAGACCCAGACGAACTTGATGCAGGTATGCCAAATGCTGTTGTAGATTCATCTTCATCCATTGATCCTGAGTTCACAGTCATCTCATCATCTAATTGCCTTCTGATCACTCAACATGAATTAAATGATCTTGTGACAGACCTGGGGTTGCCAGAACATGGTGCCGAATTGCTAACATCAAGACTTGTGTAGTGGGGAGCTCCTGCTGAAGATGTTAAGGTATCAAAACAACTGGAAGATTATTTTTCAGTGGGAAATGATCTAGAGTATTGTAAAAATGTAACTGTTCTTATGAGTAAACTTAACATAGAACATAATGCCAATGACTTGTGTCTGCTCATAGATGCATCAAAACTAAGCCTGAAAGCTGTTTTAGTAAACAATGGAAATTTGTTGCCATCAATTCCAATCGGTTATGCAATACACTGGAAGAAGATGTATGTCAACAGTGAAACACTGTTGAGAGCCATAAATTATAGTGAATACAACTGTGGTGACTTCAAACTTCTAGCCATACTTCTCAGCCTGCAGCTCAGCTACACAAGATATTGCTGTTTTCTGCCCGAGTAGGAGGTATGGCTACCCACCATATAAAAAAAGATTGTCCATTTCATAAGTCTTTTGAACCGGGAAAAAACAACATTTAACACATTCCTTTGATAGATTCCAACAGGGTTTTACTTCCTCTTTTACTTTTTAAACTAGGTTTAAGCAAGAACTTCGTTAAGAGTATGAACAAAGACAGAGACACATTCAAATACATTCTCAGTAAATTTCCACACACTGCTGAAATTAAAACCAGGGAAGCAATATTAATTGGATCAAAAACTCAAGAACTCCTCAATGGTGCTGAATTTGATGCACTGTTACAAGACAAGGAGGAGATGGCATGGGATTCTTTTCGAAATGTGGTCACAAATTCTTTGGGAAGCTTTTGGGCTCAGAACTGTGAGGACTTACTGGAGCACCTTATATCAACATACCAAGCAATGTGGGGCAATACGTCTCTAAAACTACATATGTTACACACCCACATAGATTTCTTCACAGAAAGTTGTGGAGCAGCCTACGATGAAGAAGGGGAACATTTTCACCAAGAGATACCTACAATGGAAAAATGATGTCAAGGTCATTGGAGCAAGTCTATGCTTGATGGTTATTGTTGGATGATCACTAGAATTGTTCCAGACCCACAGTACAACCAAAAGGCGCTGTTTGTGATATTCAGGTAAATCCTGTTTTTATCACAACCATTGTGTGTACTCTTTATTTCTCATTAGCACTAGACAACAATGACCCTTTACAGTCACCTGAAACTTGAACAATTCAGCATTTTTATTGTCATTTTCATATTCTGCAACCTTGATTTCATAAGAAAATTCAATTTTCGCTTCTGAGGAATGAAAAAGAGTTATTATTACATCCCTCGTCAAATACTTTGGCTAAATGTCCATGTCTGCTTTATTGAAGTAAATGGATGATAAAAGCTCACAAGATAAATGTTACTCAATGATTCCTCAGCTACAGTAACTGATCAAATCAACTGGAATACTGTGAGGGCAAGTGAAAAAATGAAGACAGTTGTTTAAAATAAAACATTTTTATTGATTAAACTACATTACAAGTATCTTCATTTTTCTGCCCTTCAACCTCTGTGCCCTTGGTCCACCCCGTGCTGAGCTTCCTAATTCCGTCTCAGGGAAAGCTATGTGGCATTGTGCACATCCATCAATGTACTGCCTCCATATGTTATCATCCGATAAAAATATGGATCGTGCAGGTGTTCCTTAATCGGACCAAAAAGGTGAAAAATCACTTGCAGTTAGGTCAGGGCTATGGTGTGCACTTCAGCAGCCAAAAACCGTGATTTGGAATGCAGTGGATTGTTTTTCCAGCCATAATTTGGAATGCACTAGACTGTTTTTCCAGTTGTGTGAGGCTGGGCATTATCCTGAAACAAAAATGTACCTTGTAATCTGACAAATGTGACAATGTAATGAAGCTTTCAACAGTTCTGATAATGGCCATTACTGGTTAATGATATAAAATATTTTCAGTGATTGTGTCAAAGAAAATATTAATTGTACACTGAAAAAGTCAATCACTATCTTCACAATAAAGTGTTTGTTTCTCCTACAACTCATATGTGCTGCTTATGTCCAAAATCCAGAGGAGGTTTGGCAATACTTTTGTCTGCTATAGAAAGACTTCATACAGCTAAACTCTCTTTCCTAAATTGTTTATTTTAAACTAATGTTCACACAATGTATACTGTTTAAACATCACTAAACACAGTTCATGTAAATGTAACATTATCTTGTCGTTGTTGTGGTCTTCAGTTCAAAGAATGGTTTGAAATTCTTCTCATAGCTAATCTATCCTGTGCAAACTTTTTCATGTCTGAATTACTGTTGAAACTTACATCCACAGGAACCTACATACTGTATTCACACATTGGTCTCCATCTACAATGTTTACCCTTTCGCCCTCCATTACCAAACTGACTACTTGTTGATGCTCCAAGATGCATTGTATCAACTGATCACTTCTTTTAGTCAATTTGTGCCATATATTTTGCTTTCCCCCAATTCGATTCAGTACCTCCACATTATTCATTTAACCTACTCATCTAGTCTTCAGCATTCTTCTGTAGCACCACATTTTTTTTAGAAAAACTTCTATTCCCTTGTTGCTCGAACCATTTATAAACTGCTTTTCACCTGTGTGGAAAGATACATCCCATACATGTACCCTCAGAAAAGATTTCCTAACACATGAATCTATATTCAATGTTAAAAAATTTCTCTTTTTCAGAAACGCTTTTCTTGTTGCTATTGGTCTGCATGTTATGTCCTCTCTGCATTGGCTGTCATCAGTTATTTTACTGCTCAAATAGCAAAATTCACAGTGCCTCACTTATTATTATTACAGGATTAATTAATATAGAGATAAACTAATAAAAACTTTTTACAGTATTCCTATTGTCTTCTGCCAAGCCTCTCTATTCAGTGCATCGTCCTAGCACACATCATGATGCTCCGTTACGTTGTTGATGTGATCATTCCAAGAACATCATGGTCTGCCAGGTGGTTTACCATTAAAAATTTCCTTTGGTCATCGATGATCTGGAATTCTTAAAATATGTCAATACCACTTTAATGATTTTCTTTCAGTTCTATCAATCACTGTCTGTCTCATTTGCCCTCATTCTAGTTCCGATTTCATCATTAGTCCCCCCCCCCCCCCCCCTTCAATTCTTGATATTCTGGTGCTCCATTTCCACAGTTATTAGCCTTCTTTGAGGCAAGCATTCAAAATCCATAGTTCTGATCTGTAACATAAGACAGATACCTATTCTTTTCTGATTGTCATTAGATATGTTCTTGTCCCACCAAAACGAATTCACACAGCCCATCACTTTTCTGCTTTGTTGTATTTCGTATTTTACTTTTGTTTTACCTAATCCATTTTTATAAGTATAAGCCCCTAGATATTTCAGTTTTTTTACCTGTTTAGCTGCTTTGTCACTGATGTGAACTTCAAATCTAGTGTCACTATTCATTACCAGATATTTGGTTTTGTTAGACTCATCTGTAGTCCCTGTTTGTCATTTTATTGATATAAACATCATACCATGAACTCAAGATCGTATTCATCTTGTGCTAGAATGGTTTGATCATCAAAAAACTTAACAAAAACACTGGTATATCATTAACAATGATTCCCATTCCTCCATGGCTGTTCTTTCATCTCAGGGGAACCACTTCTACCTATAAATTGAACAAGACAGGTGACATACTACAACCTTGTCTCAGCCCTTTTGTGACATTAATAGGTTATTATAATGTTGACCCTCTTTCAGTCTGTATCTTCTTGCCTCTGTACAGTTCAGTCTGTGAAAGATGGTCATCCTACAGAGTCATTAAGCTTTTGCTAAATATGCAGAGATAGTGTGTAACTCCTTCCTTATTGCTATAAATTTCTCCATTAGCTGCTGTAAAATAAGGAGGTTATCTGTACAGGATCTTTTCTGTCTAACCCACTTTGCTCTTCCCCAATATGGTGCTCAACATTCTGCCTTATTTTCTCATGCATTATTTTGCCAAATAAATGGCTCAGCGAGCTGTTCATACTAATGCCTCTGTAGCAGTTAGTGCCTAGTCTGTTTCACTTCTTGAAAATGGAAACCTTATATGACCTTTTCCACTCCAATGACCCATCCATAATGATCTCAGTATTGATGTTACATTCCATCCTAATCTATGTTCCTTCCTTCCTTTAATCTGACAGAATTTCAATCTGTTGAGAACAGTTGTTCATAAAGTGCTTTATTCTTTTTGTCAAATGGTCTCCCAGTTTACAGTAATTCCACAGGAATATTTCCAGGACTGGCCGATTGGCCATTCTTAATTTTAGCTAATGCGCTGTTCACTTCCTCTATCATAATGGTCATTTTTCAAATTGATGCTTGTCTTACCTTCTTCCTCTTTTGTGTATTGCAGTGTGCCTTCAGTTAGAAGGTCTTTATAATGCTTTTTCCATTCCCTTAAATGAATTAAGTTGTCTACTGTTTTGTCTACTGTGTTTTCTTCACAACAGTAAATATTGTCCATACTTCTTTAGTTTGTGATTCAGCTACTAAACTCTCAAACTGAACGTATTTCAGTTCCTATGTGATGTTATTTTCTGTTTTAATTCTGTTTCTTAACTCCTGATTCATTGTCTGGTAATTATATCTGGCTTGAGGTGTCTTAGTACATAATAGTCTTTTGTATAAATTTTTCTTTTCCTAAATCATCTTCCTAAGGTCACCCAACATCCATGGAGGATCCTCTTTGTCTACACCTAATACCTCTAGAGCAATTTTCCAAATTGCTGTTTAATATCCTCATACTCCCTTTTAGTGTTGTCGTCTATGGCGTTATTCTTAGTTCATACTCCAATCTTCAATGAAATAAATAATTTATGGTGAATTGCTTACAGAGAAAGAGCTTATATTGTGCCTGCTCCAGTTTCTCTTAATTGCACTGGATAGTTAGATGTCCAAGTGTTGGTGGTTTTTTCCTAAACAGATTTGTCGTCTTTGATAAAACTAATTCTGTCAGCATGTAATGAATTAATTCAACCACATTGTTATGTCGTTATCAATATTTATTTTTGTTGATGTTCATCTTACAGCCTCTTATCAAGACACTATTCATCTGTTCAACACTTCTTCCAAGTCATGTGCTGTCTCCGCCAGAAATACAATGTAGTGAGCAAACCTTAATCTTCAGATTTTCAAAGAGTGTATGAGAGCATTGTCAAAAGCTTTCTTTAAACCAAGAAATACTAAAACATAGGTTTGAATTTCTTCAACAGATCTTCTAAGACAAGTTGTAGAGTCAGTACTGCCTCACGCGTTTTACATTTCTCTGGAACCTAAACTGATCTTCCCCAAGGTCGGCATCTATCACGAGTGGTTTTCTGAACCTCTGTAATTCTGAGGAGTGTCATATAATCTAGCTCCTCTCTCTTCGAATGAGGTGTTTTAGTCTTGTGTCAAATCCTTCTTCCTGTAGGCCTAGTGTATCTCTCAACCCATCTACTACTTTTTTGCTTTTGATAATATTATCTATAAAATAACTACTGTATATCACCTACAATTTGAAGACACTTTGTGACAGTATGCCTTAATTGTGTTCATATAATAGTGTGAGAGAGAGGCGATTGGGTGGTAAGGAGGAGGTTGGGGCGGGGAGGGGGAGGGATAGTATGGTGGATAGTGAAGTGCTCCAGGTTAGGCGGAGGGCAGGGGAGAGGTGGGGTGGGAGGGAGGTAGCGCTATTTCCATGTGCCCCCCTCCCCACAATAGAGTAAAGACAACAATATGATGGCATTGCCATTCTATACATTGTGTGCATCACACACTTTAAGATTACAACAAGTTATGGACCCAATGCCTTAGTGTGGTGAGCATATTTGAGTTTGATGATAAAAAGAACACAACACACCAGAAATGAACAAAGATGATTACTTGACTTCTACAATAGCCAAGGAAGTGTAGGAGAAGTTTGAGAAGATACACTGTAGCAACAGCCTACACAACATCATATTCTGGATGAGGGACTAAATATGAAGAAAGATGATGATATGCCTATGGACGACTATGTAATGGAGATACTGACTGCCAATAGATTAGGGGAGCAAGGGGGCTTCACTTTTGGTAACAAAACAGTTGCAAGCTTCATGCTTCTCAGGGTGCCTCTGGAGAAGTATGAAGTCCTCATTAGAAGGTTAGAAAGAGACGAAGGCAGGTTGACCAATACATTGTCCTCAACAGATTAAAATTAGAAAAGAGTTGCCTGGATCCAGATTCCAAGTCCACGAAGAGCTGAAAAGAGCCAAAGCATATGCAACACAAGGTGGAGGTCAGAAACAAAACAGATTTGTCTGGAGCCACTACAAACATCACAAACAAAACAAAGAAGGTGAAAAAAACACATTCAGCAGAAACAGACTGTTTCTCCCATGGTGAAGTATGCCAGGGAATGCCCACATGTCCATGAAAAACTAGCTGCAGCTGCACTGAGAAGGTAGTATATTCCCAAGAAATCAGAATACAGAGTAACCAGGTGCAAGCTCAACAGTGCTAAAAATCAAAACTCACAAAGTGCAAGTACAAAGGAAGATGACAAAATTGTGGCTATGACAGTGAACAAAGATGAATGACGTGCTAAATGAATTGGGTGGGTTCTGGATTCAGGAGCATCATGCCATATGACCAGTCACCAAGAGATACTATTGGATGGGTACTTTGGAGAAGTGAAACTGTGTGATGGGAAAGTTACTTAAGTGACTGGTATGGGAAGTGTTATCATGGGAGCAGTAAAATCATGTTGTGGTAAGTCAATCCAATTAACAGAAATGTTTCTGGTAAAAGAACTGGATGGGAACATGTTGACTGTCAAACAGGACAAGAAAGGAATGCATATTAGATAAAAAATTATGATAGTGTGTCTATTGATGACAAGGAAGTGTTGAGAGGAAGATAATCAAACAGTGATATCTATTTAGTGCACTGCAAATATTAGAAAGTGAATACTAGTGCAGTGATGCCCCACAGTGACAAAACACATCAACAGTGGAAAATGAAGCAACAGCCAGATGAGCACAACTTTCGTGTCACCAACGACTTGGACACAAAAAAGCTTTACTCAAAGTATGAGGGTCACTCCAAAAGAAATGCACACTATTTTTGTAAAAATACAGTTTTTATTCTGCATGTGTGAAAGTTTTACAGTGTGTAGATACATCCTTCCCGCTTGTTTTCAAACTTAGTTCAACCTGTTCCCGTGAGTGGTGCGGTCATAGCATGTCTTCAAGATGGCTGCTACACTTGACATTCGTCCGAAGCAACGTGCTGTCATAGAATTCCTGTGCTGTGAAGATGAGACAGTGGGAAACATCCACAAGAGGTCGAAAAAGGTGTATGGATATGCTGCTGTCGAACGCAATACAGTTAGTCGGTGGGCAAGCAGGTTACATGACAAAAGTGGGCACAGCAATATTGAGGATTGTCCTCGCAGTAGCAGGCCTCGTACTGCACACACTCCAGACACTGTGCTGAGAGTTAATGAACTGGTGACTGTTGACAGACGCATCACAGTGAACGAATTGTCACGCTACATTGGGGTAGGGGAAGGAAGTGCTTGCAGAATACTGAAAGTGTTGGCGTTAAAAAAGGTTTGTACTAGGTGGGTTCCCAGGATGTTGACAGTGGCTCACAAAGAAACAAGAAAAACAGTATGCAGAGAACTTTTGGAACAGTGCCAGAATGGTGGAGATGAATTTCTTGGAAGAATTGTGACAGGTGATGAAACATGGCTTCATCATTTTTCACCTGAGACGAAGAGGAAATAAATGGAATGGCTTCATGCAAATTCACCCAAGAAAAAAAAAAAATTCAAAACCACACCTTCTGCTGGAAAAGTTATGACTACAGTGTTTTTCAATTCCGAAAGACTCTTGCTTGTGGACATCATGCCAAGTGGAACCACCATAAATTCTGATGCATATGTGACGACACTGAAGAAACTTCAAGCTCGACTGAGTCTTGTTCAACCACATTGGCAAAAGCAGGATGTTTTACTGTTGCACGACAATGCACGGCCACATATCAGTCAAAAAACGATGGAAGCAATCACAAAACTCGGATGGACAACACTGAAACACCCGCCTTACAGTCCTGACCTGGCTCCATGTGATTATCATCTCTTTGGGAAACTGAAAGACTCTCTTTGTGGAACAAGGTTTGAAGATGATGACTCCCTTGTGCATGCTGCCAAACAGTGGTTCCAACAGGTTGGTCCAGAATTTTACAATGCGGGTATACAGGCGCTAGTTCCAAGATGGCGTAAGACAGTTGAGAGGAACGAAAATTATGTGCAGAAATGAAAATATTGTTCCTAAAGGATGAATCTACACACTGTAAAACTTTCAAACATGTAGAATAAAAGATGGATTTAAAAAAAAAATAGTGTGCATTTCTTTTGGAGTGACCCTCGTATATGGAGCTACTAAGTAGAAAGAAACATGTGAAGTGTGAGTGCAAGGAAAAATGAAAAAGACAGGCTTTCAGGCCAAGCCAAACTACTGTTTTTAAAAAACTGTTCTACATAGTGATGCTGGTTGTATTAGACAGACCTCCTTGGGTGGAGCACATTATTACGCTACTTACCGGGATAGTCACCCTGGCTGTTTGGTAGTGAAAAATGCAAAAGTACAAAAGTGACATGTTTTGAATCTTTTGTGTAATGTACATGACATGCACAGTGTGAGACAGGGAGGAAAGTGCAAAGTTTGCAATGTGACTAAGTGCATCAACAACAAATTTGAAGATTTGTTCAAGGAAGACAGCATATTACATTGGAAAAGCACAGTTTACTCTCCTCCATCCAGTGGAAAAGCTGAGCATTGGATCAGACACTTATATTCAATGTGAGGTGTCTACTATTCCAACAACTTTTTGGGGGAAAGCTCTGATGTTGTCCTGCTACATCTGAAATAGATGCCCAACAAGATCCCTTGATGGAAAAATTCTATATGAAGTCTAGAAGCAGAAAATACTTGTTAAAGATTTGAAAATGCTCAATATGTTTCCAGAATGAGATTTTCACTCTGGAGTGGAGTTTTTACTGATATCAAACTTCCTGGCTGATTAAAACTCTGTGCCAGACTGAGACTTGAACTCGTGACCTTTGGCCTTTCATGGGAATGTACTTTTCAAACTGAAACACCCAACCACAGCTCATGATCACTCCTCACAGCTGCTATACTTCTGCCTGTACCTCATCTCCTACCATCTAAGCTTCACAGGAGCTTTCCTGTGAAACTTGCAAGCCTAGCACTCCTCGAAGAACAGATATTGCTTAATATGTTTGACTGCAGAGCCTGGACAAGCATGGTGACATCTGACACATTCAGGGAATGAGCAGAAAAACATGTTTATCTTGAAGTGGAAGCAAGATCAAAAGCATATTGTCTGCTGAGCTTAGGGCAGAGAAAAATCTTTTGAGAAGAGATGCCATCTTTGACAAGATAGTATTCCCCATGAAAGCCACGGGAAACAAAGAATTGTGTTTTCCATGGAAGAAAACACAAAGCAGACTACAACAGCTGATTGACACAAGAATGAGGTAACAGAATATGATGCCAGTACTGTGCAGTCGAGCTTCCTGGATGTATCAACAAATGGTAACACATCACTGAGGAATGCAGAACCACTTGGGTCAATAGTTGTTCAAGAATATGGGGGCCAATCTGGGGTCAGAGAAGACAATTGATATGATACAGAAGATGGTGTAGTTACTAGCAGTGAAGATAGTGATGAGTGTGATATAGTATTAGAAAGTTAAATTTTCAGTGCGAATACCAAAGTAGGATTACAATGGTCTTTGTGCCAGATGAAACTGAAAAAAATTGGCTTATGTCTCCTTGTGTGTTTTTTGGCTTCCGTGTATCAATTGAATCTGCCTGATCCAACATCAGCAGAAGACACTTTAGCCTCAGCTCATAGGGACAAATAGCTTACAGCCATGGACTCTGAGATGAGTTACCTTAAATTCTACAATGGACGGCAACTTACTGACAGATCAAAAGCTAATCATGTTACAGGAAGTAAGTGGATATTTATAACAAATCAAAACAGAGAAGGTGATACTGAAGTAGAAATTCTGGATTATAGGCAGATATTTGGAGCAGATTATTGGAAATGCTACAGCCCACTGCTATCATGAAGTAGGTTGTGGATTCTGATAGTAATAGCAGTATTAATGGAATGGAAAATCAAACACATTGATGTAAAAACTGGTTATCTGAATAGCCTCATAAGTGGCACTATGTCCATGAAGCAACCAAAATTGTTTAGTGTGGGGAAATAAAGTGTGTTTTTTGAATAAGAGTTTGTGTGGGATTCACTGGGCAGTTAAGGATTGGAATGATTTGCTCCATGATGATAAAATTAGGTTTGGAACAATATGAAAAGGATCCTTGTGCATTCTTCTCTAGTAATTTGATCATTGGGATTTATGTTGACAGTATTGTTGTAATAGATGAGGAAGAAAGGATTGTAACACTCAAGAATGTTTTGAAATCTCACATTAACATTAAAGAAATAGTTGACATGTTTATTCTAGAACTTGAGGCTGAACAGCCTCAGGGACAGGTGAATTTAAACCAAACTAACTACATTCAACAGACACTAAGAGAATTCTCACATGCCATCCATTGCTTGCTACATTTCAGATGCCTTATTGGGTTTATCATATTTTAGTTGTTTCCATATTATAATCTGCATGTTGTGACAGTATGCCAGTTTAAGGCAAAGGCATAATAAGTTATAATTAAATGTTAGATAATGACATGCTGTCTGTAACAATTTACTATGCCTAGTATCAACAGTTTTAAAGCATTGCAGAATACACATTACATGTGGTCATGTGGTTAAAGACCTGTTGTTATATTGCAGTAGTAAGTAAGTTAGATACCGAATATATGCAAACGCTTTTCTTCATCTTTGCATTTGTAACAGGTTCTGGGAGTTTCTTATTCATGTAACAGAATTATGTTCTGCAATATTCAATGTTATTTATATATAAGGGTCATTCGTGAAGTAAAGAACATTTTGTTTTCAAACATGACCATGTTCGCCCACCACCTCTGCTGACTGACTCTTGGTACTCATTCACTTCAGTTTAGCAGCAGCATGATCCGATATGGTTGCTTACTGCTTAGCTGTACAACTTTAAAATGCCTGACAAAATTGACAATCCTCAACTGTATAAGAATATATGATCTCATGAATGTGACAAATGAAATCACAACATCAAGGAATAGGTCTGTCAAGCACACAAGAAATTATGTTATAAAAACACTTATTAGTTTTATTAGTTATATATTGTATTAAACATAAGATAGATTCATATGAATTCAGCATAGAAAATATTTTTGTAAAGATATTATATAGTTGTTAAAATCTATCCTGACAAATCCTCTATCACAAATGTGATCATTGGGATGATAATAAATAAATAAATAAATAAAAGTGCAAGGTGTGCAGTGTTATCCACCTTTTAAACACACAAAAAGTCTGTTCCATCAAATTTTGTAGGCAGATAACTGAGGTTTACGATAATGTGATGAACAAAGCTTCAGTTTGGAAGAGGTGTATCATGTTTAATGGGAGACAGAAGAATGCTCAGGCCTGCCCTCAGGCGTGACACAGATTCTAGGCAAGGACTGCAACAAAAATCCAAGAAGATAGGCATTTCACAATTAGTGGACTGCACTTATTTTTTCTGGACGTTTCAAGAACTGTGGTGTGTGAGACTGTTAGTGCAGATCTGGGATATAAAAAAGTGTGTGCCAGGTGGGTTCCTCGAATTTTGTCAGATGATCATAAAACCATATGAATGACAACTGCACTGAAATCTCTCAGTCACTATGAAAAGGATGATAATGAATTTTTTAATCACACTGTCACTAGTGATGAGACTTGGACATCACGTTTCACCAGTGGCAGATACCGGAAAACCTCAAGGAGGGGGCACTAAAGATATTTTGAGCTACCTTTTCTTTTACCATAATGAAAAATAACCAAGTCACATGCAAAGTTTAAGAAAATCTTATTTAAACTAATTATACACATATAGAAGACAATGCCATCTTATGATATAAAAAGGTTACAATTGTGGTTCTCTTCCTTACATAATGGGTTCTATGTGCCTATACTTCCTGGAAAATTTGTTAATTGCATCATTAATAGGACAATGTCAGGGTGAGTGTTCAACAGATCTAAACCATTAAGTTGATCCTCCTCCATTGTCGATCTCAGCCATTTCTTTGTATGCTGCAGTGTCAAAACTCTTCTACTATAGCAATAGATGCAGGAAGACTGCAGATATTTTGTACAGCATGTGCAAAGTAGGATAGTCAGATCTGGGACAAACTGATAACGTGTGCTTAACAGAATCACAATCATTAAGGACATTTATGCTGTTTTGCTTGTTTGGAAGAATATCTCCCATTAGTCTCTTTTTCATCACAAAGAGTGATTCTTCTTCAAAGAACGGTAGTTCAGTTAATCACTAATTCAATTTATGTGCCAGGTCATTACCATCATGTTTCAGTAGTTGTGAGGGCAAAAGTATGTCTAATTTTAAATGATAAATATTTTCTTCATCAAAACATTATCTCATGTCAGTCGTAACATGGTCCAGTGTTGGAATAAAAACAGTTCTTTTCCAGTATGTCATAGCATAATCATTACCGGTACAATCACAGTTTTCCCTGTGTCTTTGTCTGCCCTTAAGGAGAGGAACGCTCACCTCCATGTCTAACTCTTCTCTAACTGCCTTCACTCCTTCAATAATATGAGCAAAGTGGCTATTAGCATTAGCTCTCATGCCATCGTACACCTTGAGTGTCGAATCTAATTTTGTTTTTGCCATTGTGATGCCCACACTAGGGTCTTTTAAGGTTTTGCTGACTGGATATGTTATGCTCATAATGTCACTCAGTGTAAAGAGAGTGATAATAAACTCGCAATTAGAGAGAGCTCAAAGGAGAATATTGGCTTTGGCAGCCACTCTTCTATCCCTGCAATGCCATATTTCTTTAAGAACTTTGTAAACTGTTCCGAGATCAGCTGTGAATTGAATAACAGCATCATGTCGCTCAATCCATCTTGTTTGAAAATGTGACTGCAGCGAGTGCTCTAAATGATTCTTCAATGTTGCGAGCCACTTGCTAGGTGCTGTAAAGAACAATACTACTCCTTCAGTAGTACCAAGTGAGTTTGTCACACTTGTAACTTTGCAACTGCAAGAGACAGCGAGGTTAACCTGATGACTTTGACACAATGCTACTTGCATGTTGATAGATTTCTTTTTTATTGTAGCCAGAGCTCCTTCCAATTCTGATGTATTAACCGAGCAGCCATCACAGCCTATACCCACACAGTTCTCCAGTGACAGAGAAAGGCTTCCCATTCTCCTTACAATTGTAGTACCTAATACTGCACCGCTAATGCTATGCTCTTCATCTTCACTCTCTTGAGGTTCATCATCAGTGTTCCCATTACAATCATTGTCTTTATGGATGTCAACGAAACCCAAAAATCTTTTGTGTAATTTTCTGTCACCATCGACATATCTTGCAGCTAAACTCGGTTGTTTTGAGAACATTCGCTGCCAGAATGTGCACTTCCAGAGTTTTATGGAGTGTGAGCAAATACCCACTGTGAAAGTGACAAGCCAATATGTACCTTAAGAGGTATAATATAAGGACAAGTTTTCAATGATTACCTCATTCAGCAATTTATGTGTGTGGAAATTTTATTGTTGATTCCGTTCCTTTCTAGAGCATTCATTTGGGGGCCTATACAATAATAATGTGTTTT
The DNA here is from genome assembly GCF_023864345.2 of Schistocerca serialis cubense. NCBI lineage: Eukaryota > Metazoa > Arthropoda > Insecta > Orthoptera > Acrididae > Schistocerca > Schistocerca serialis. The sequence continues at coordinate 848,004,711 of NC_064641.1, read as the reverse complement.
TATGAATCTTCTCGAAATTCACTATTACTGGAGATATACGCATCAATAGTATTAACAGTTAGGTATGGGAAACTAATGTTACGTTATTAGTAAAAATATTGTTATTAGTCTTGTAACAATAATGTTACTTAGGAATATGAATTGTTGTTGTTGTTGTGGTCTTCAGTCCTGAGACTGGTTTGATGCAGCTCTCCATGCTACTCTATCCTGTGCAAGCTTTTTCATCTCCCAGTACCTACTGCAACCTACATCCTTCTGAATCTGCTTAGTGTATTCATCTCTTGGTCTCCCCCTACGATTTTTACCCTCCACGCTGCCCTCCAATACTAAATTGGTGATCCCTTGATGCCTCAGAACATGTCCTACCAACCGATCCCTTCTTCTGGTCAAGTTGTGCCACAAACTTCTCTTCTCCCCAATCCTATTCAATACTTCCTCATTAGTTATGTGATCTACCCATCTAATCTTCAGCATTCTTCTGTAGCACCACATTTCGAAAGCTTCTATTCTCTTCTTGTCCAAACTATTTATCGTCCATGTTTCACTTCCATACATGGCTACACTCCATACGAATACTTTCAGAAATGACTTCCTGACACTTAAATCAATACTGGATGTTAACAAATTTCTCTTCTTCAGAAACGCTTTCCTTGCCATTGCCAGCCTACATTTTATATCCTCTCTACTTCTACCATCATCAGTTATTTTGCTCCCCAAATAGCAAAACTCCTTTACTACTTTAAGTGGCTCATTTCCTAATCTAATTCCCTCAGCATCACCTGACTTAATTAGACTACATTCCATTATCCTTGTTTTGCTTTTGTTGATGTTCATCTTATATCCTCCTTTCAAGACACTGTCCATTCCATTCAACTGTTCTTCCAAGTCCTTTGCTGTCTCTGACAGAATTACAATGTCATCGGCGAACCTCAAAGTTTTTATTTCTTCTCCATGAATTTTAATACCTACTCCGAATTTTTCTTTTGTTTCCTTTACTGCTTGCTCAATATACAGATTGAACAACATCGGGGACAGGCTACAACCCTGTCTTACTCCCTTCCCAACCACTGCTTCCCTTTCATGTCCCTCGACTCTTATAACTGCCATCTGGTTTCTGTAGAAATTGTAAATAGCCTTTCGCTCCCTGTATTTTACCCCTGCCACCTTTAGAATTTGAAACAGAGTATTCCAGTCAACATTGTCAAAAGCTTTCTCTAAGTCTACAAATGCTAGAAACGTAGGTTTGCCTTTCCTTAATCTTTCTTCTAAGATAAGTCATAAGGTCAGTATTGCCTCACGTGTTCCAGTGTTTCTACGGAATCCAAACTGATCTTCCCCGAGGTTGGCTTCTACTAGTTTTTCCATTCGTCTGTAAAGAATTCGTGTTAGTATTTTGCAGCTGTGACTTATTAAGCTGATAGTTCGGTAATTTTCACATCTGTCAACACCTGCTTTCTTTGGGACTGGAATTATTATATTCTTCTTGAAGTCTGAGGGTATTTCGCCTGTTTCATACATCTTGCTCACCAGATGGTAGAGTTTTGTCAGGACTGGCTCTCCCATGGCCGTCAGTAGTTCCAATGGAATATTGTCTACTCCGGGGGCCTTGTTTCGACTCAGGTCTTTCAGTGCTCTGTCAAACTCTTCACGCAGTATCGTATCTCCCATTTCATCTTCATCTACATCCTCTTCCATTTCCATAATATTGTCCTCAAGTACATCGCCCTTGTATAGACCCTCTATATACTCCTTCCACCTTTCTGCTTTCCCTTCTTTGCCAAGAACTGGGTTTCCATCTGAGCTCTTGATATTCATACAAGTCGTTCTCTTATCTCCAAAGGTCTCTTTAATTTTCCTGTAGGCGGTATCTATCTTACCCCTAGTGAGATAGGCCTCTACATCCTTACATTTGTCCTCTAGCCATCCCTGCTTAGCCATTTTGCACTTCCTGTCGATCTCATTTTTGAGACGTTTGTATTCCTTTTTGCCTGTTTCACTTACTGCATTTTTATATTTTCTCCTTTCATCAATTAAATTCAATATTTCTTCTGTTACCCAAGGATTTCTACTAGCCCTCGTCTTTTTACCTACTTGATCCTCTGCTGCCTTCACTACTTCATCCCTCAAAGCTACCCATTCTTCTTCTACTGTATTTATTTCCCCCATTCCTGTCAATTGCTCCCTTATGCTCTCCTTGAATCTCTGTACAACCTCTGGTTCTTTTAGTTTATCCAGGTCCCATCTCCTCAAATTCCCACCTTTTTGCAGTTTCTTCAGTTTTAATCTACAGGTCATAACCAATAGATTGTGGTCAGAGTCCACATCTGCCCCTGGAAATGTCTTACAATTTAAAACCTGGTTCCTAAATCTCTGTCTTACCATTATATAATCTATCTGATACCTTTTAGTATCTCCAGGGTTCTTCCATGTATACAATCTTCTTTCATGATTCTTAAACCAAGTGTTAGTTATGATTATGTTGTGCTCTGTGCAAAATTCTACCAGGCGGCTTCCTCTTTCATTTCTGTCCCCCAATCCATATTCACCTACTATGTTTCCTTCTCTCCCTTTTCCTACACTCGAATTCCAGTCACCCATGACTATTAAATTTTCGTCTCCCTTCACAATCTGAATAATTTCTTTTATTTCATCATACATTTCTTCAATTTCTTCGTTACTATTATTAATACTTCACAATCAACTGATCATTCTCACTCTTGACTAATCTTCACACTTGCACTTGCTACAACTAGGACTTTTTACTTATTCATTCTTCAGTCTTAACATTTCTGATTCTGAATGTAAACTAACTTCCTATTCAGTGAATAGTCCATATTTATAACACTATGTATTGAAGGTTCTCTGTATAAGAAAAAAGTAGAATATTCGTAACTTTTCTCAAACAAATGCCAGACAGAATAACGTATCCAGATCACTAAAATGGTATCCCGTAGGTATGTGTTAGCTATCTATGTGCCAGACAGAAATGTATAAAATATGTGATGTGGATGCACTTGCTACATAGGGAACCACAACTACTCGATAACTCAAATCAGCCAAATCAATTGATGAAAGAAACGAACGAATAGTGTGCAGGATGACTGGTGCAGGTGGCAATGTGGACGGCCCCGCAAGGGGAGGGGGGGGGGGGGGGGCATGCACCACCTACATGTATCCGCAACTACATTTCGCATCAGAAACAAAATGCCAATCAGTGGAATGACATCATATGCAATCCCCCCCCCCCCCCCCCCAAAAAAAAAAAAATAAATAAATAAAAAAAATTCTGAGCAACAGAAAAATTATGGCTGTGGTGTTTCGGGATCGGATAGGTGTACTGATCATCAACTATATGCCTACAGGTGAGACCATAAATACAGCTGCCTACTATCAGATGCTTCAACGATTTCACCGTGCCATTAAAAACAAGCAGCAAAGAATGCTAACCAGTGGAGTCATCCTCCTCTGCGATAATGTACATCCCCACACAGTGGAAGTGACACAGGGTTTCTTTAGCAGAAAATGTTTCAACATCTGCAATACTGCCCAGACTTATCCCCAAGTGATTATCACCTGTTCCCCAAATTGGAAGGTTTTTTGAATGGTCAGTGCTATCAAAGTGATGATGAACTTAAAGATGCCTTTAATCAATGGCTCAACAACATGGCAGTAACTGATTATGCAGAAGGCACAGAAAAGCTGGTAAAACAGTATGACAAGTGTGTAAATTTGAACAGTGACTACGTAGAAAAGTAGCTTGGGCGTCAAACTGTATGAAAAATACAGTTCCGTAAACCGGGTATACTTCGGCCACCATGGTTACTGTGACCACTCAAGCACGAAAAGTTTTACATCTCTCTGCTGGTCTTAGTTGCATCTTTTGTGAATACTCTTTGGTGGAAAAGTTCCATCAATATACGCTAGATGTTGCAAATGTAGTGCCGATTTTCTTATGCAGCAGTTGGCGAACCTGTTGAGACTTGAAGTTGTTCACAAAAAAGTTTGTTTAAAGTTAGTTGTGCAAAATCCACCAACATTGCAGTACAGCAAAGCCATTGGTGTTTTAAACTATATCAAGTACGTTGCTCGATTAATTCGCATAACAGACCACTGATTATTATTATTATTATTATTTTCATATGTATACATCAACCAGTGTATTAATTTTTCTGAGGTCATGTGCGTGACATCTCTGTTTTGGATTTACTTTGACTGCCGGTCAGTTTTACCCCAGGCTTACAGATACACTCTTGTCATTGTGTTCTTATGCTTCTATTGTTCTCTTACACAGGTACAATATGCCAAGAAGTCATAGAAAGGTGCCTGGTACTAGACAGTGTAACACTTGCAGTGAATAAGACATGCAGACTTCATTAGACGAAATTAATCTCAATGAATGCAGCATCAAAGAAATACAATATTGCAAAAGGAACACTATATAATAAGGTGCATTGAAAACATGAAAGTAAATGTGGAAGACCAAGTGTATTTACAAATGAAGAAGGAGAAACATTTGTTCATTATGCTTTGACAGTTAGTGGACGGGGTTTTCCTTTTGATGTGCAAGGCTCGCAATAGTTGGGAAAGCTATATTTAGATACAAGAGGAAAAAAAGTATCTCAGTTTGGTCCAACCAATACTCCTGGTTTTGAGTGGGCCTGCAGTTTTATGAAGCATCATAAGGATCTCTTATTCTATCGGAAATGCCAAAACTTGAAGACTTCAAAGGCAGAAATTACTGTAAGTTCACTTCAAGACTATTATGATCATCTGAAAGTCTCATTAACAGTAAGAAATTCCACTGATACGATACCACCTTGTAGAATCTTCAATTATGACGAGACAAACTTATGCGACAATCCAGGAGTGAAGAAATGTCTTTTTAAGCATGGTGTTAAGTATGCAGAATGTGTGAAGGACTCTACAAAATCAAGTGTGTCAGTTATGTTTTGTGGATCGGCATCAGGGCACAGTCTTCCACCTTACGTGATGTACAAAGCTGAACACATGGGACTGTTGGACAGAACGTAGACCAAAATTTGCTGGTCTGATGCAAACATATTTTGTGACTGGTTTCAAAATTTCTTCATCCCGCATGTAAGAAAGTTTGACAGTCAAGTTGCTCTCATAGGTGACAATCTTTCCAGTCATTTCTCACCACAGGTGTTACAATTAACAAAGGATCACAACATTGTCTTCATATGACTTCCCAAGAATGCAACACATTTGTGTCAACCACTTCTTCCTATGAAGAAGTACTGAAGGCAGATCCTTGACACATGGAAACAAAAGCAAAGGAGGAAGTTACAAGCAGTCACTAAGGAGAGCTTTCCCAAGTTTTTGAAAATTCTTTATGAGAGAGTCTGTGAACTTTCATACATGCCCCTAATCTGAGAAACTTAAACATCACATCAGTTAAAAATAGTCATGATAATCACATTAGAATCTGAAAATTGGTCAAAGTATACCCGGTTTACAGTTCTGTTTAAGTACATCAAGTAAAAATGTATGTAGAAAACAATGTTCTTAACTTTCCAAATGACCCTCATATAATACACTCCTGGAAATTGAAATAAGAACACCGTGAATTCATTGTCCCAGGAAGGGGAAACTTTATTGACACATTCCTGGGGTCAGATACATCACATGATCACACTGACAGAACCACAGGCACATAGACACAGGCAACAGAGCATGCACAATGTCGGCACTAGTACAGTGTATATCCAACTTTCGCAGCAATGCAGGCTGCTATTCTCCCATGGAGACGATCGTAGAGATGCTGGATGTAGTCCTGTGGAACAGCTTGCCATGCCATTTCCACCTGGCGCCTCAGTTGGACCAGCGTTCGTGCTGGACGTGCAGACCGCGTGAGACGACGCTTCATCCAGTCCTAAACATGCTCAATGGGGGACAGATCCGGAGATCTTGCTGGCCAGGGTAGTTGACTTACACCTTGTAGAGCACGTTGGGTGGCACGGGATACATGCGGACGTGCATTGTCCTGTTGGAACAGCAAGTTCCCTTGCCGGTCTAGGAATGGTAGAACGATGGGTTCGATGACGGTTTGGATGTACCGTGCACTATTCAGTGTCCCCTCGACGATCACCAGTGGTGTACGGCCAGTGTAGGAGATCGCTCCCCACACCATGATGCCGGGTGTTGGCCCTGTGTGCCTCGGTCATATGCAGTCCTGATTGTGGCGCTCACCTGCACGGCGCCAAACGCGCATACGACCATCATGGGCACCAAGGCAGAAGCGACTCTCATCGCTGAAGACGACACGTCTCCATTCGTCCCTCCATTCACGCCTGTCGCGACACCACTGGAGGCGGGCTGCACGATGTTGGGGCGTGAGCGGAAGACGGCCTAACGGTGTGCGGGACCGTAGCCCAGCTTCATGGAGACGGTTGCGAATGGTCCTCGCCGATACCCCAGGAGCAACAGTGTCCCTAATTTGCTGGGAAGTGGCGGTGCGGTCCCCTACGGCACTGCGTAGGATCCTACGGTCTTGGCGTGCATCCGTGCGTCGCTGCTGTCCGGTCCCAGGTCGACGGGCACGTGCACCTTCCGCCGACCACTGGCGACAACATAGATGTACTGTGGAGACCTCACGCCCCACGTGTTGAGCAATTCGGCGGTACGTCCACCCGGCCTCCCGCATGCCCACTATACGCCCTCGCTCAAAGTCCGTCAACTGCACATACGGTTCACGTCCACGCTGTCGCGGCATGCTACCAGTGTTAAAGACTGCGATGGAGCTCCATATGCCACGGCAAACTGGCTCACACTGACGGCGGCGGTGCACAAATGCTGCGCAGCTAGCGCCATTCGACGGCCAACACCGCGGTTCCTGGTGTGTCCGCTGTGCCGTGCGTGTGATCATTGCTTGTACAGCCCTCTCGCAGTGTCCGGAGCAAGTATGGTGGGTCTGACACACCGGTGTCAATGTGTTCTTTTTTCCATTTCCAGGAGTGTATCATGATCTCTCAGTAATGAGTTCCTTTCATTTTTATTACTTCAGTGTGATAAAAAATTGTCACAATTTCTGAGAGTGTGGTTAAGCAGGAATCTAAGATTACGGCTTAACCCGTTCGCGCATGTTGATGCGTTCATGCACCATGTAGCATTGTTTCCAATCCTTAGTCCTTAGAAACAACTGTATGTAGATATTGCTTCCTGCTCTTGTCTCAGTACAGCAGAGATATGGTACTGTGTGTTCAGCATTTTTGTATTGATGAATTGTTGTAGTGTGTGAACCTTTTCAGGGATCAAACTGTTAGTTGGTTATGCACAATAATCTGGTTGTAAGTGCTACTGAAATTTAGTTGGTGTGCTAATGCACCTCTGGTCACACAAAATAGCAACTCTACTTTCTAGCTTCAGTTTTATGAACTGTTATACAATTTGTATGTTGTTTTTTTATATGACAAAGAGCTTATTATTCTCATCACAGAGGTTTAAGTATGGAAGAGATCTTTGTTTTCCTAGAGGAGTCCAATTTTCAAGATCTTGAAATGGCAAATTCATTGCATCTCTGCTTTGCTGCTCCTGACATCAGGGACGATGTAGACGAAGACAGACCAGATGAGGATGTTGGTGGAAACATCAATAATTTGAATTACCATCAGCTGACAGCAGAATGTGAAACAATTGCAATAAACTGGTTTCTGTGCTATTGAACCTCTAAACTAAGGGATGAACACCCATAAACTGACTGCAGAAGTTGAAGTAACTATAAGAAATACTAATGAAGATAAAATAGTTGGTTCCAGTAAAACAGAACAAGTTAATTGATGGAACTATCTTCTTTCACATAAGCAAGGGACAAAAAAGGTTGGCAGAAGATGTTGGCTTCTGAGTTGCCTGAAAGAATGTTGTTGTGGTCTTCAGTCCTGAGACTGGTTTGATGCAGCTCTCCATGCTACTCTATCCTGTGCAAGCTTCTTCATCTCCCAGTACCTACTGCAACCCACATCCTTCTGAATCTGTTTGGTGTATTCATCTCTTGGCCTCCCTCTTCGATTTTTACCCTCCACGCTGCCCTCCAATACTAAATTGGTGATCCCTCGATGTCTCAGAACATGTCCTACCAACCGATCCCTTCTTATAGTCAAGTTGTGCCACAAACTTCTCTTCTCCCCAATCCTATTCAACACTTCCTCATTAGTTATGTGATCTGCCCATCTAATCTTCAGCATTCTTCTGTAGCACCGCATTTCGAAAGCTTCTATTTTCTTCTTGTCTAAATTATTTATCATCCATGTTTTACTTCCATACATGGCTACACTCCATACAAATACTTTCAGAAACTTCCTGACACTTAAATCTATACTCCATGTTAACAAATTTCTCTTCTTCCGAAACGCTTTTCTTCCCATTGCCAGTCTACATTTTATATCCTCTCTACTTCGACCATCGTCAGTTATTTTGCTTCCCAAATAGCAAAACTCCTTTACTACTTTAAGTGTCTCATTTCCTAATCTAATTCCCTCAGCATCACCTGACTTAATTGGACTACATTCCATTATCCTCGTTTTGCTTTTGTTGATGTTTATCTTATATCCTCCTTTCAAGACACTGTCCATTCCGTTCAACTGTTCTTCCAAGTTCTTTGCTGTCTCTGACAGAATTACAATGTCATAGGTGAACCACAAAGTTTTTATTTCTTCTCCATGGATTTTAATACCTACTCTGAATTTTTCTTTTGTTTCCTTCACTGCTTGCTCAATATACAGATTGAATAACATCGGGGAGAGGCTACAACCCTGTCTCACTCCCTTCCTAATCACTGCTTCCCTTTCATGCCCCTCAACTCTTATAACTGCCATTTGGTTTCTATACAAATTGTAAATAGCCTTTCGCTCCCTATATTTTATCCCTGCCACCTTCAGAATTTTAAAGAGAGTATTCCAGTCAACATTGTCAAAAGCTTTCTCTAAGTCTACAAATGCTTGAAATGTAGGCTTGCCTTTCCTTAATCTAGCTTCTAAGATAAGTCGTAGGGTCAGTATTGCCTCATGTGGTCCAATATTTCTACGGAATCCAAACTGATCTTCCTTGAGGTCGGCTTCTACTTGTTTTTCCATTTGTCTGTAAAGAATTCGCGTTAGTATTTTGCAGCCATGACTTATTAAACTGATAGTTCGGTAATTTTCACATCTGTCAACACCTGCTTTCTTTGGGAAGTCTGAGGGTATTTCGCCTGTCTCATACATCTTGTTCACCAGATGGTAGAGTTTTGTCAGGACTGGCTCTCCCAAGGCCGTCAGTAGTTCTAATGGAATGTTGTCTACTCCCGGGGCCTTGTTTCGACTCAGGTCTTTCAGTGCTGCCTGAAAGAAATGAAATTAAAAAGAAGACCTCTGAACTTGGTTACTTATTCCTGGGACCTAAACATGTTCAGAGACTTCCGACTCCGCTGAATATATCTGAATTATTTTTTAGTGAAGATTTTATTGCATACATCATGAAACAAAGCGTTTTTATATCCAGTGCTAAAAGGCAGTATGGACTTTGAATTATCTTTGAAGAACTGAAGGCGCTATTCGTTATATTGATGGTTAGCGAGTACGACATCCTACCTAAAAAATGAATGTACTGGCAAAAAAGTGATGATACATTAAACTATGCTATATCAGAGTAAATGATATGAAACCATTTGGAGATATGATGCATAACATGCGTCAAAATGACAAATGACAATACTAAGCTAGAGAAGAATGACGGAGTCTCAAAAATATGGCCTTACTTAGACTACTTTAGAAACTGTTTTCTTGAATGTGTTGTGTGGGAGAAATAAAGCAGTGTAGATGAAGCTGCGATACCGTTCTTTCGATAGCATGGTTTCAAGCAATTCATTATGTGCAACCTACATGTTTTGGATATGAAGAATTGTGCAATACCTTCAGACTAGGTTATCTTGTTAGGTTTGAGGTTTATCAAGAATCAAATGGAGCACAAAATAAATACAAAGAAGATTATGGTGTGGGAGGGGGAGTCGTTTTATAGCTCACGGAATCTCTGCCAGAGGATGATTTTGGTGACACTTCGTCCCATTATTTGTTTGCAGACAACTACTTTATGTCCCTGAAAATAGTTGATAAATTTGCTGAAAATGGTATTTGTATTAGTGGGTCCATTAAGGAACAACAGAACTGGAAACTGCCCACTAGAAATTGTAGCTGCAATGAAGAAGAATCACAGAGACTCTTATGAAATGGGGTGTGATGAAAATGCTTATTGCTGGCATGACAACTCTGTACCCATGGCAGTGTCAAGCTATGAAGGTGTAAATCCCACTTGCAAGATTAAAAGATATTCTGCTGCATTGAAAATCTTACAATTGCAATATGGATGGCGCAGATAGGATGGACAAAAATGTCAGTGGAGGTTAGATCTAGCAACTCCTGGGAATGAAGAAATGGATCTTCTCGCATTTAGAAGAACTGTAGAAAGAGATCTCTTACTAAAATATGGGAAACAAAAATGTAAGTGAGGACCAAATGTCACTCCAGTTACTAGTCAAGTCTCTTTGGAAGTTTGTTTTGATGAACAAAGTCATTTTATTGTTCCTCAAACAAAAGGAACAAGATGTGCTCTCTGTAAATCACACACAGGTCAGGTGCACAAAATGCAATGTAGCCTTACATGAAAAATGTTTCTAGTCCTTTCACTCTAGAAAATACAACGTGTGATATTCCATATGCTTGGTAGAGCATTGCTGCATCAGCTCATATTTTGTAATCTATGTACATAAAATAATGCAAATTAGGGTGTTCTATCCTAGAAAAATGAATCATTTTTCTCACAAAAATTTCTGAGCAGTAATGGGCTATTGTGAATTGCTGTGAGTAGAATGAGCAGCAACAATTGTCTGTCACAATATGGCTGTTTATTTTCAAATATGTTGTTGTTTCCAATGATGAGGTTAGGCAGGAACCTAAGAATACAGCTTAAAATGCTGTGAGTAAAACAAGGGGCAATCATGTTTAAAATCTTGTTTGTCACTTACATTGTTTTTTTCAAGAGTGTGATTAGGTAGGACCCTAAAAGTACAACTTAAACAGCTGTTTTGCTTGTCACAAATATTCAGCTGTGATGAATCCTTAACACCACTTTTGCAAATTAGACAAAGATTGCATGTGGAGTGATGGACGTCTTGTGACCACTTTCCGAATTGAGGCAATTTTTAATCGCTTGTTTCTATGCATTGTTAGTGTGTGTTTATCTGCAATACATTTATTAATAGTGACAATGTGTGTGTTACAGTTCAACCACCTGTCCTCATCCACATCTCAGTATGTGTTGCACACTTTAAAATTACAAAATATTATCTCCTTGAACATTTTTGAAAATACTGGCAGTAGTGAGATGGGCAGTAATCCCTTGCTGGAATTTTTGTCTCCTTTTTTGTGAAGTGGCTTGACAACAGCTTGTTGGAAAACTACTGACATGAAAAGAGTCATTACACAAGTAACACAGTAAGTTCTGCTAAACAATATTCATTAATTTTACTACTGATATCATCACAATCACATCAATATTTATTTCTGAGAGAGTTGACAGCAATGAAAACTTCTTTTGGAATGTTGGATGTAACTGAATTTTGTCAAACTTGTTTTGGAAGGCTTTTCTTAGGAACTGTAGACTGCGCGCTAAGTCCTCAAACCTAAATTATCTGCTGTGGACAGAAACAGTTAAAAGTTTCTGCGACTGTAGGGCTATATTTGATGAGTTCATTGTCTACCTTTAAAGAAATTTCTTCATTTGTTTTTCTTGCATCATTTATATCATGTTCCAAATAGTCATTATCTTATTGCTGGAAGCACTATGTTTTTCTTAAAAGTACGTACATTTTGATGCTCTTATGAGTTTCCTTACAATTTTACAGTCGACTTTGTGATGCGATTTAACCTTATTATTGATGGCAAGTAGTGTTTTCTCTTATTTTTGCATGATAGCCCGATTTCATTTGTAATCGAGCGTTTAGGTACATTTAACCTGCTTTCACTGGTTAATTTCATATGAAAACAGTTTTCAAAGTATGATACAGAATACATTTAGTTTTCATTTATCCCATGTGTTTTGTGCACTTCTTTCCAGTCAATATTTCAGGTATTGTTCCTTAAAACCCTCAAGTCTTTTTTTTCTTATTAACCTTATAGTTTTCCAATTACTTCTATTTATGTCATGCACTCTGATACTGAACATCAGCAGTTGATCATTGTGGGCCATTAACTACGGGAATTACATTGTGACTATGCAGTCTTGATGTGTCTGTAAAAATGCTGTTAATAGCCATGCAGCTGGTTCCCAATAATCTTGCTGCAAATTGTATTAGGGGAGTAAGATTATATGGAATTGCAAGGACTCAAGTATAGCTCTAAAACAAATGTGCTCTAAAAAATTGAAATTTCTACATTACCTCATTCTGCTTGGCAGTCAAGAAGTTTAATAATGCATCATGTTGTTTCATAAATAATTCAAAATTACGGGATAGTTCCCTTTATATTGTGACAATAATAATAATAATAATAATAATAATAATAATAATAATAATAATAGTAATAATAAATTGTTTTAGTAGTAGTAGTAGTGGAATTAGTATTGACTTTCCTTGAAAATCTATTTGTGCAGTACAAGTTCCAAAATGATGCAGGCTGCAGTTCATCTAAAGCAATCTGAATTTCACTGATTTTATTTTTTAACCTTCCAATATTTTGATGCAATATATATATTTTAACCTCATTTCTAATGTCACGTACGTTATGCTTGAAATTTTCAGTTGTACTTACTGCTTTTAACACTGATAGTCTGAAAGTAACACTGATAGTCTGAAAGTAACACTGATAGTCTGAAAGTAACACTGATAGTCTGAAAGTAACACTGATAGTCTGAAAGTAACACTGATAGTCTGAAAGTAACACTGATAGTCTGAAAGTAACACTGATAGTCTGAAAGTAACACTGATAGTCTGAAAGTAACACTGATAGTCTGAAAGTAACACTGATAGTCTGAAAGTAACACTGATAGTCTGAAAGTAACACTGATAGTCTGAAAGTAACACTGATAGTCTGAAAGTAACACTGATAGTCTGAAAGTAACACTGATAGTCTGAAAGTAACACTGATAGTCTGAAAGTAACACTGATAGTCTGAAAGCTGAGTTTACCCAAAAAATGATGCTGCCATCAGACCGGTGACTACAGCAATATGCTCAAGAGTATCCGTGGTCCCCTTAAGGCACCAAGCCAATTTCCCTTTTCCATACCTGTTGAGATGTGGACCATGTCTTGTAAAACTCCATGTGTCAATAGCATCAACAGAAGCCATAGCTAAGTTTGATCCAGTATCTGACAGAAGCTGTTGATCTAACTCTGCGTTGACCTGATTCACATTGCTGTTCAACTGGGAGCAATCAAAATGCCTCAAAACAGGAAGAAACTCAAGATTTGAATGGTTTGTTTAAAACTATCTTTGCCAAGTCACTCTCGATACAGTAGACATGGTCCATGTCAATACTGTTTCCTGCTCCATCTACTATTTCAACACAATCTTTCTTTCCAAACTCTTTGCACAAATAACATAATTATATACTCTAGCACTGGTCTAAGACTTGAACTTAGTTTGAAAGAAATTGCGACCTGTTACATATGTACTAGTTCTTCCTGTAACAACTGACCTACAACTCTCTTATGACTACTACCTAACAGCAGGACTTTCCCACTTTTCCTGAAGTCGAATGCCTACTGCCTTGTCTATGCCTACATGTACTAGAGATCCTTCCTCATCTGACTGCGGTAGGAGGGCAAACCTGTGGTTTGTGGCAGTGACAAAGTTGTCAGAAATTTTTCGCTTCCTGTGGCCTCTGTTCATTGCTACTACTTTTCACTTCTCGCTACCGTCCTCTCCCATTAACCGTTCCAGTTCTTTCCTAGCACTGTCAAACACTGCCTTAATGGCCCTAATTTTTTCACTCCTGCTCAGCGATTTTTCTGCCTCATGCACAGACTCTGCACTTACATCACAATCTACCACACTTCATTCCCTCTCACTCCAATGAATCCAACAGCTGCGCTGTACCATAGAACTAACTTTCCTATAGCAGCTAAAACACTTGAGCCAAGAGCAGATTGGATATTCTCCATCTGTTATGTTTTTCTACTCTTACCAATAACAATTTTTTTTCTAATTTTATTATATTTCCAATACAGTTGCACACAAAACACACAAGATGTAGCCTACATATATATTTTGAAATGTTGTTTGGACAAAGTTCCATTTAAAATTATTGTATTTACAGTACTGAATATGCTGATCCTATTGAGATACATAGCTTTCATTAGAACATGGTTAATTGAAAGATATGACTAATTGTATTTATGCCAATAGCATTTAGTGGAAAAACATTTTGAGGTAATCAGCAGAACCTAAAGATTGTTATTCATTCACAAGCAGTCATTCCACTCTCCCTGAGAACATTCATTGAATTACCTGAAACTAATTAACTTGTGACATAATTGATACTGAAAGATCGGACATTCATAATTTTCCATTGCCAATTTTTCCCCTGCGCTTGTAAGAATTGCAGGAATATGGCAAGTATGGGGTTTTATAGGAGATAGTCTATATCTCCACAGGTATGGGAAAGGGAAATTGGCTTGGTTCTCTAAAGGGAGCACTGATACTCTTGGCCATATTGCTATAGTCATTGCACTCTGAGTTTTGACACTGCACTTTTTTTGCTGTATTTTTCTGAATCAGATGACACCCCTCATTAATTGATGAAGCCACTACCTAAGATTTTGTAAAATAGTTTGCAAGTGGATGCCATACTCATAATTAGCTTTTCTCAATGTGGAAGCATTAGATGGTTCTGCACACTTTTGTAATTTACTAACATCATCATTTTTCAAACACCAGACAACAGTTAAGTCTTATAGTCCACTCAAAACAGTAGGGTCTAATCTAGCTGATGTTAAAAACATTATGTAATCCAGAATGAGATTTTCAGTCTGCAGTGGAGTGTGTGCTGATATGAAACTTCCTGGAAGATAAAAACTGTGTTTCAGATCAAGACTCGAACTTGGGACTGTTGTAACTGCGACTGTTCCGGTCGTGGGGTTGCCGAGAACAAAAGCGCGGTGGGACCAAATGGGAGTGGCCCGCAAACAAACAAAACGAACAGTAAAGGACGGACAAGAACAACAACAGACGACCAAGCAAGACCTTACGAACAACAACAAACAAGAAGCAACGGAGTCACAAGTGAAAACCTCACGAATCCACAATGTCCACTCGTACACAGAAACAAAGTAAAGTAAACACACTGTCTGTAGGGCAGATGTCAATACTCTCACACGAATATCAGACTGACTCGCTGAACAAGAGGCAGGCGCTTAAATACATGATAGAGTATATGGCCACTGGGACCATGTGCTCCACTGTGGCGCCCTCACATTACACACGCGCAGCCACGGCTTATGGCACGACAGCTGCAGAGACCACTAATGGTAGTCGAGGTCCATGCCGTCTAATGCTGATTCGAAACCCGCGGCACTCGGTACCAGGGGGACCTTCGCCTTTCACAGGCAAGTGCTCTACCAACTGAGCTACCCAATCATGACTCACAACCCACCCTCACAGCTTCAATTCTGTCAGTACACTGTCTCCTACCTTCCAAACTTCACAGAAGCTCTCCTGTGAACCTTGCAAAACTAGCACTCCTGGAAGAAAGGATACTGCGCAGACACGGCTTGCCACAGCCAGGGGGATGTTTCCAGAAGATTTTCACTCTGCAGCAGAGTGTGTGCTGATATGAAACTTCCTGGCAGATTAAAACTGTGTGCCAGACCAAGACTCAAACTCAGGACCTTTGCCTTTTGTGGGTGATTGTTCTACCATCTGAGCTACCCAAGCACCACGCATGACCCGCCCTCACAGCTTCAATCCGGTCTAGCACACAGTTTTAATCTGCCAGGAAGTTTCATATCAGCACACTCTCCACTGCAAAGTGAAAATCTCATTCTGGAAACATCCCACAGGCTGTGGCTAAGCCGTGTCTCTTAAATATCCTTTCCTCCAGGAGTGGTAGTTCTGCAAGGTTCGTAGAAGAGCTACTGTGAAGTTTGGAAGGTAGGAGATGAGGTACTGGCAGAAATGACGCTGTGAGGGCAGGTTGTGAGTCGTGCTTGGGTAGCTCAGTTGGTAGCACTTGCCTGTGAAAGGCAAAGGTCCTAAGTTTGAGCATCGGTCCAGCACACAGTTTTAATCTGTCAGGAAGTTTCACATTATGTAGTTACCGTGATCAACAGATAACTTCCCTCCAGTCTTTCTGTTAAGTTCATATTTATAACTCTGCATATTATGCCACTGTGATGTTGAATAGTGTGCCTCTGCATTATAAATGAGTTACTATATTGTTGACATTAAAATGAATGAAGACATGCAAGTCTCTTTACCTGTACCAACTGTAAACTGCAAGACTGGAACTGACCATCACAATTTTTGAAGTGCCCATACAGTGGGAAAGAACTGCATAATTTTTTATCTACTGTGTGGTGTATATCATTTGGCACTATCCTTTCTCAAGTCAGTTTTCAGCATTTTATTTCATGATGTCAAGAAATGAGACTTCAAGACATGTGGAACACAGCACTATGCAGGTAAGGAGATGGTTGCACACTTCATGCTCATGTTTGTTTACAAACAAAATTGAACCTGGACGATGTATTAAGTCAACTCTGAATAATACAGTAATGCACTGAAGTTTTATAGCACATTATGTGTGTAGTTATCAAGTCACAAGACAAATAAAATGCAGTTATATTGAAATTTAGCCTAGAGACGTGTGTATATAACATTTTGGAATATACAAATCTGAAAACGAATATTCAATTGCTCACCTAAACAGACACTAATGTATGCATGAAAACCAAATTATCTTTAAATATTATACTTAATATGTACTTAATGAAGAATGGTTGTTTCTGCACATGAAATCACAGCACAGTCATTCAGTGAAAGCTATCACATCACTAACAGCCATCTATCTACTGGAAGTTAAAACCTGTTTAATCTGAATACTAGTAGTCATGTTGGAGTATTACCTTAACCTTGTGGGTGAAGATATTTGAGCAAGACCTCAGGCACTGGTATTTATGTTATCTGTTCTACAGACAATTTTGCGGCCTTCAGTCTGAGGACTGATTGGATGTAACTCCCACGTTAGTCTACTCTGCACGTATCTCTTAATCCCTCTGCAGCCTACATCCATTTAAATCTATTTACTGGATTGAAGTCCTGGTCTCCCTCTACAGAATGAAAAGTATTTAAACCGACAAACTCTGAGAGGTTGTAGGGGACATCAAAACAAATATTTTTCCCTAATGTCATTTTTTCCTATGAGGGTTATTTATACCGGTGGAGGCCATATTGCGCTCTTCAGTTGTTAGAGGGTGTATTATGCTCTTTGGTCATAGGCAACTGCTGTCCACCAGTGTAGTAGTGCATTGTCTATGTTTACTAATGAAGCGATACAACTGGAGTGAGTACACTGATATGGTTGGTGCATACTATGTAGCGCACCATAACGGACGAGCTGCATGGCGGGTTTATCAGCAACAACATCCTAATCGCCATATCCTGCATCATACAACCTTTGCTGCTGTGTCTGTGTGAGGAGGAGGAGGAGATTAGTGTTTAACATCCCGTCGACAACGAGGTCATTAGAGACGGAGCGCAAGCTCGGGTGAGGGAAGGATGGCGAAGGAAATCGGCTGTGCCCTTTCAAAGGAACCATCCCGGCATTTGCCTGAAGCGATTTAGGGAAATCACGGAAAACCTAAATCAGGATGGCCGGAGACGGGATTGAACCGTCGTCCTCCTGAATGCGAGTCGAGTGTGCTAACCACTGCGCCACCTCGCTCGGTGTGTGTCTGTGTGAGACAGGGTAATTTATCAGATTACCTGGACAGGGACGCCGTCACATGGTAAGAACGCTGCAATTTGGGAAAGCTGTCTTGCAGCATGTGGAGTGGGATCCTTCAGTCAGAACACGTCCAATTGCACATAACATGGGGACGAATCAGACTAATCTAAGAACGGTCCTTCAAGAGCAATTTTTACGTCCATTTCACTTACAGTGTGACCACAACCTAGAACCAGTTGATTATCCACCAGGACACAGTTTTCGCAGTGGTACCTGGATCAGTGTGAAATGTATCCTACATTTCCATCCTCTGTGTTGTTTACTGATGAAGCAATGTTCGGGCGCGATGGATGGATTTCAACAGTTCCCAGAAACGTGGATTGGCAGAGGTGGTCCTGTACCATGGCCTGCTCAATCCCCAGATGTGTCCCCTCTGAAATTTTTTTGTGTGGGGGAGAGATGCGCAACCTTGTTTACGCAACTCCTGTTGCATCAGAAGGGGATCTGGTTACCCAGATAGTAGCAGCAGCAGGAACAATTCAGGATACTCCTTGAGTTTTTGACCATGTCAGACAGAACATGATCCGACGGTGTAACCTTTGTTTACATGTCAATGGAAGCATTTTTGAAAATCTGCTGTAATTGAAATTGGGTTGTGTTAATGTGTTGTCTCTTGGTCTTAAAAAAAATGGAAAAGTGTTTGTTGGTTTAATTAATTTGCTGCCAGAGAAATCTTCATCTACCAGTTTAAATACTCCTCATAGGAAAAAATGACATTAGGGAAAAATATTTGTTTTGATGTCCCCTACATCCTCCCACAGTCTGTCGGTTTAAATACTTTTCACCCTGTATAATTTTTACCTACACATTTCCTTTCATTAACTAGTTAACGCCTCAGGACGTATCCTGTCAACTTATTCCTTCTTTTAATTTTTAAGTACTATGCATGCCTACTCTAGTTAATTTCAATATAGTAAAATTCTTGGGAAAAATCTGCAGGTTCCTCACTTTTATCACATAACTACATTTTATCTACCATTGCTAGCTTAATATCTACATGTCCACAGTGAAATTTATCACAGTACAGTACTTCAAAAAATCCTTAGGTACCGTTACATCCCAGAACCTTTCCCCTGAATCTGTGCCTCTCTTCACCCCCACCAAATCCCTGCACTCTTACCATCTATGTGCTTCCTAGAGTTCACAAATCCAACTGTCCAGGAAGCCCCATTTTGGCAGTTTACTGTACCCCCTCAGAGAGAGTCTCTGCTCCCCTGGACCAACACCTTCACCCTTCATATAAAAGACACCAATCATTTCTCCACTGACTCTCCACAGTTCCTGTTCCTTTACCACCTGTGGAGCCCCGCCCATCACTGTTGATGCTGCCTCCCTCTACATTAACATTCATAATGCCCATAGCCTCGCCACTACTGAACACTACCTATCCCAATACACTTTATGTAAGATGGAAACTTGGTGAAGATCTTCACATCAAGAATACAGAACCCCAACCTTATCCGTGGGCAAAGGCAGGTAATCTACAAGAAAATTATTTTTCCCCTTTTACTGATGGTGTGTTATCCACAGTTGGGGTGAAACTGATTTTTGTTACTGGTAATGAATGTGACAAAGGAGAATGGAGAAATAAGGAAATATAGTTTTAAGTTGTTTGAAAAGGTCTCAGAGAGGGCCCATTATTTTCTTTATGTACCATTCTTAGTGTTTGTTTACACTGAATGAATACTTTCCTTTGGCTACAATGCCCAATAAGGTAAAGCAACAGGAAACGAAAGTATGCAAACTAAACCAGCACTTTGGCGTCTATAAGTCAGCACCACATTCTACACTGTATAATTTCATCCCGGACATTACTATTTTTCATCACAGAGCCAGCTCCATTTTATACTTAATGGTTTTAAGGGAAACCAGGTACCAAACTGCTGAAGAAATACGTCTAATATACTCCATATTTTGTGTGTACCTTATGGATGGATGGCTGGATTTAATTCTGAGCCCTAAAGAGCAAGGTCTTTAGCATCTGAATTTTATGTCATATGGAAATATACTGAATAAATCATTCCTTATGTTTATGTTGTATATCATTATTGTTATTGGCAACTGATCTATGTGTGTCACTGTTAACAACTGAGAATGCATTCAGATAAACATTTTATTTTTGGCTTTACATATAAAATTATGTAAATTAGTTGAACTTGAGGATGCACATTATGTGTCTTAACCTCGTGCTGACAGATCATCCTGTTGACCAAAATACGACTGTCCAAAAGTGGCAATTTTCTCTTATGTGCATTGTTGAATTTCATTTTGTGTGTTTTTTGTTATAGAGAAATGTGTTGCTGTGACAGTCTAGGAGAAATTGCAAGGTCCATTATAATTAAAGTTTTAAAAAAAATGTACTTTGTAATGCCACTCGCTGGCACATAATTGATGTTATTGAGTTATGGGATGGTGTATGTGCCATATTCCTGCTTTGGGTGCTCCAGTGAATGCCCCAAGATCGCCATGCAAGAGTGGCTGGGTTAGATTTATTACATTCCTGACTGCTTTGTTAAAATTGTAAATCAGAATTCATGACCACTACTTACTTTCACAAGTAGAAGAATCAGTACTGCAAATAGTCACATATAAAATTAACACAAAACTATTTTTGCATTCATAGCTAATAGTTTATTCTTTGGGAGTAGAGACAAGTACAAATTGGGAAAGGTGAAGGGCATCATACTCGGAGCCCAGAATGAGAGAGCACAGGGAGAGCAATCTCAAACCATCTGTTTGTCAAGATTTTCATCAGTGCATACTTCATCTGTTCATTTATGTGCTCAGTTCATTACAGATGGACAATAACAAAACTCGGAAGTATAGTCAGGAACCATACATCCTCCCACAGGTGCAAAATGGTTGAATAACGGGGAAAATACAAAACACTTCAAGCATCTCATTTTGATTTCCTCAACATAAAATGGAACAGTCTGTTTCAAACATGACAGAAGCTATGAAAAGTGCTCTTTCAAAATACTGTGAGAGTAGTTTTGACTGAGACAAATGTGACAGAAAAAAGCCACATTAACAGACTGACTGAAAGTGATCGTGCCAGCAAACCTTGAATTATATTATCATTGAATTACACTACTACACACAGAAGTTATCAGCAAGGTAACATGTTTCAAGCTTGAATATAACAGTAATTTACAATGACTGTAATGAAAAATGTAGAGAAGACAGCTGCTAGCTAGTGTTTTTTTTTTCTTTTTTTTCCCCCCAGAACACAGTCTACTTCTATCAATACAATTTATAGTTCTTTAGACTGAAGACAAATGTGTATCACAAATGTGTATCACAAATGTGCTGCAAATAATTTAATGAGAGTAGCACATGAACAAAGACAGTTATGGCAAAATTACAGAGATGAAATCTGGCTCAAAAGAAGTGTACTGAAGGCCAAATACAGGTACACAGTGACTTACTTTTTTCAAGTCAATACTCCAGTCTACAAACTGTTTTGAACACTTCAATATGACACTTGTGATACCCATTCCTTAAAATTAACTAGGCAATTGACCATTCCTTAGTCGGAACGATAAAACACTGTAACACTTAAATGTAATCTGTGAAGCAAATGATAGTGACTTCTGTAGGGAGGGATCTCGTCTCCTTCAGACACTCTCTTCTCCTGTCTCGTGGTTAGGTGGTGTGGTATTTTGTTCATGCTTTAGAGAGGGAGATAGATAGATAGATAGATAGATAGAGAGAGAGAGAGAGAGAGAGAGAGAGAGAGAGAGAGAGAGAGAGAGAGAGTTAAAATGAAAAACTCATATTTACTAAAATGTTTGTAACTATCTTGTCCTAATCCATTTCTTATCTCTTTCAGCTTTAGCATGAGACTAAACAGTGCGGAAGTCTTGATACAGTGATGCAATTGATCGGCTGCCATTATTGCCACCTATATGCAAATTTGCATGATTGATCAAAGAACACCTCGTCATTATCTTTTCATGATTTACAAAGTCCAATTACAATTTCTTGCATGCATTTTTGTGCACACCAGCATTGATGATTCAAACATTTATTACTAATACAGGGTGTAGCAGGGTGGGGTAGCAATTTACACCAAGGATAATGTAGATTTTATTACACTACCTGACTTAACTAGGGCAAATGTCGAAAATGATTATGAAATTGCAGCTATAAAAATTACTCAGTTCAACCTGGTTATTGCTACAGTTTACCGATCACCGTCCGGGAATTTTGAACTTTTCTTAAACAAAATGGAGTCATTGCTAAATAAAGTAAATAAAATGGATTGTGAATTGATAATCTGTGGTGACTTCAATATTGACTTCCTCACGAATAGTAGAAATAGGGAGACCATTTTGAACCTTGCAACGTCCTACAATTTAAAGGCTGAAGTAAAAGCAGCTACCCGAGTATCAGAAACTTGTCAAACAGCTCTTGATCAGTTTCTAGTAAAGAAGAGTTTACACAACACCTCACTAAAAATTTTCAATGCAGGTTTTAGTGATCATCTTGCTCAAATATTAAGCATAAAAGTACAAGGCAGTATTATTAACAACATGTCTTTTAGAACAGCATATCGAAGCTATAATCAGCATAATGTGAACTACTTCAACAACTTATTACAGAAAGAAAAATGGCTAGGAGTGTACAAAATGAACGATATAAATGAAAAATTCAACACTTTCATTGATACATTAACCCATTTCTTTGAACTTGCATTCCCACTGAAAACATTAACCATACGGGGAAACTCTAGAACAAACAGCTGGATCACAAAGGGAATAAGGGATTCATGCCAGAAGAAAAGACTACTTCATGAAATATGTAACTCAAAAAATACCTCACCTGTAGTACATGCATACTATAAAAAATACTCCAAAATATTAAGAAAAGTAATAAAAGCAGCAAAAATAATGCATAATGATGAAATCATTTATAATTCAGCTAATAAATCAAAGGCTATGTGGAGTGTTATAAAAAAAGAGTGTGGAGAATACAGACAACCTTGGAAAAATATAACACTATCACATAAAAATAAAAAAGTAACAAACCCCTTAGAAGTAGCCAACATATTTAACAACTTTTTCACGGGTGTTGCTGAAAATATGTTACAATCAAACTTTAAGAGCATCCAGGCAAATGAATATAAAATAAGTGCTTGTAGAGGATCAATGTACATCAGTTCTGTTTCACAAGATGAAGTAGCTAAAGCAATAAAAGGACTAAAAAATTCCAAATCGGCAGGTATTGATGGTATACCTGCAACAATGTTAAAGAAGAGCGCATCAAACCTTATTGAAGTACTCACACATTTATGCGACTGCTCACTTCAGGCAGGCACTTTCCCTGATGTGTTAAAAACATCAAAAGTTATTCCTGTATATAAAAAAGGGGATAAAGACAATGTAAATAACTACAGACCCATCACAATTTCCTCCTGCATCTCTAAAGTACTGGAAAAAGTTATGTATGAGAAACTTATGAAATTTATAAATAAAAACAGCATTCTATGTAATGAACAACATGGATTCAGAAATAAGAGGTCAACGACAACTGCTGTCTATGAGTGCATCAATTCCATCCTAAACCTGATGGACAAAAAACAGGAAACAATAGGAGTCTTTATTGACTTGTCAAAAGCTTTTGACATGGTGGACCATAAAATTCTGCTATCAAAGCTAGAAAGATATGGGATTCGAGGTCTGTCCAACAAGTGGATCAGGTCCTTCCTGACAAATCGTATGCAGGCAGTATGCATCAAGCACACAAATATTGAACTAAAAACTGTATCTAATCACTTATCTGACTATAAACAAATAAAATGTGGTGTACCCCAAGGATCCGTATTGGGACCCCTTCTGTTTCTTCTGTACATAAATGATCTAAGCTTAAATATTGATGCACACAAAACAATCATATTTGCAGATGACACCATGATTCTACTAAAAGGAGACGACGATGAACAGTTACAGCAGACAGTAAACACGGTCACGAAACAACTTAGCAGCTGGGCACAGAGTAATCAGCTTGTAATAAACAGTAAGAAAACAGTTGCTCTAAAATTCCACAATGTTCCTAATAAGGACATGTTTATCCCATCAGTCTCTATCAATGACGAACCAGTTGGTAACAGCACTGAAACCAAATTCTTAGGACTTTGGCTGCAGAGTAACATCAGATGGAATAAGCATATTGAATATCTCAATGCAGAACTGAGCAAAACATGTTATCTTCTTTGTTCATTAAAATCATGCTGTAGTGAGAAAACAGTATTGAATGCATATCATGCGTACTTTCATTCTCGTCTTAGATATGGGGTCACCTTCTGGGGAAACTCTAAAATAGCTAATAGCACTTTTAAACTACAAAAAAGGGCCATTAGAATCTTGCTTGGGTGCAAGCCTAGAGACTCTTGTAAACCCCTGTTTAAGAAAGCTGGTATTCCCCCATTACCATGTGTATACATTATGGAAACCCTTTTGTTCTTTAAATTAAATGTAATAGGCAAGGACCAGAGACTACAAAAAAACTGTGATATACATGAGCACTTTACCAGACAAAACAGAAACTTACATATGACTCAAATCAGCACAGCACTGTGCCAAAAAGGTACTTTTCACATGGGAGTTAAGCTTTATAACAAACTTCCTGAAAACATAAAAGCTATCACTGAGGTCAATACATTTGGAAAATCTCTAAAGTCATATTTACAGCATCACTGCTTCTACTCCATTGAAGAATATTTATATTTATGAAATGTGTTATATAAATACTTACGTGTAAAGTGTATTATTGTAAGCTTAAATATGTATGCCTTGAAATGACTTTCAGCCTGTATATTTATAACTTGACTTGTCCAATGTCTTATACATAAGCTGCTATGTAGACAACAGGACCAATAAAATACAATCTACAACCCTATTAATGACTGTCCATGAAGAAAAGTTACACTGATCATTTCATTTTTTTATTTCAATGTCTCATCATTATTATTATTATTATACTTCTCTCTGAAAGGCTAAGAGAAGTATTATTATAAGTGGCGACTGTGACAGGACGTTGTGCATTGTTTCCTTTTATGTTTCATGGAAGTCTGCTTCACCCGTGTGGCGCAAAGGCATTGTTATTTTGAAATTGAAGAAAAAAACTATTTTCCAGACAAAATTTGGATGCACATGTATAGAGCAACCTTAAATGAGGAATCCACTGTTAAGATGACATGACATCACTGCTATTTCAAGGACAGGCACAGCAAGGCATTCATCTGACTGACTGATTGTAAATTTTCCATGATTGCATTTCATTGTATGTGTAAATCATTGATGAGATATGTGCAACAAGATGGCCACTCCTTGCTTAACTTATGTATAATGGTGAATGCCCTATTTCATAGTGTGCACCCTGAAGTAAATTGCTTATGCTGGCCACTATTTGTTCTCAGCTTAATTCTGTAGATACCTCTTCACATCTTTGCCTTTTGCAAAATTATTTTATTAAATACATTTGTTATGGTAAAACTAGAAAGAGTGAACAAAATGGCTTCATGCAATAACAGCGATGTTGAGATGAACGCTGAACAAAGCGTATTTGCCACTATGAGTATAGAAAATTGTCGTGTTTCGGAGCCCGAACCAGAATTGAGCTCTGTAATGTAATAGCATATTTTACCTGAAAATCTTCTGTGCAAAGACTATATTCACGCAGATGATGAAACACCAAATGCAGATTTTGAAATTGATGACATTTCCCGTGAAATGAATGTTCAAATGGACAACACTTCCCCTGAATCTGAGCTGCAAACTAATAAGCAGTCTATTGATCTGATATTCTTAATGTTGCAAAAACTTAATGGGCTGTCAACTGAATGGCTAGAGTTACATAAAGATTTTAAGACTTTTCAAACAGAACAGAAAAAGAATACAATGAATTAGCAACTGTAACTGCTAACTTTAATAACTTGTCTCTGCAATGCAGGAGTTTATCAAGTGACATATCACAGCTGAAAACAGCTTATCATGATATTCTGAGAGTCATATTAGGTTTGAAGAAAGAACAGAAACAAATGTAAGGTACTGTAAAACAGATAACAAAGTAAATACTTTCTCCGATGAGCAGGGAAAAAAGTGGAAAAAACAGTTTAAAAGTCAGTGCAATCATTGTTAACAACTTTTTGCAATGACTGACAGAGAATGATATGGAGTTATGACAGATTAAATTCCAAACTTGGATGAGGTGCGAGTGAAACACGTGCTGATGCTATGTCGAATTTTAACAGTTCTGGTGAATATGTTAAAGCCAAGCTTGAAGAGATTATACAAACTTTAAGTAAAGATTTTGGAAGACGGTCAAGAAGAGGAGAGATATATGGATGGGACACATTCTGAGACATGAAAGTCTTCTCCACACTGTAACGGAAGGCCTTGTGGAGGGGAAAAGGGCAAGAGGCAGACCTAGAAGAAAGTACATAAGCCAGATAATGCAGGACCTAGGATGTGGAAGTTTCACGGAATTGAAGAGGCTGGCCGACAATCGCACTGAATGGAGAGCTGCTGCAAATCAATCTTAGGATTGGCAACTTAAGAAGAAGAAGTAAAGATTTACCAGAGTGGGATGGCCAGATGACTACACATATTGGTAGGATGCACAAAGAAATATCTTGTCACAGGTTTGGTTTGAGGTGCAGCACCAAATGCAAACCCACTATGTGATGAAAGTGTGGTTATGCCATGATTTCTAGTGGTTTGTTAGCGAGTAATTGCACGGTACAAAATACCGGTTAACTCTAAGTTACACAATATCTTGCTTGAAGAGGGCATTCTCAAACACAGATAATTCCAGTCTTATATCACAGAAAAGAATACTCTACACCCAATTGTATTCATCATGTCTTTCACAGGTGGTTACCATCAACCTAGCTGGAGTAGCAAAAGATATGCTACACTTTATCATAGTCTCATGAAAGGTGCCCAGGTGGGGTCCCCGCAGCGGATTAGCTGGATGTTGCCATTGCATCTGCCAGTTGTTGCTATGCGTAGTTCTGAGACACAAGTATTACGCGCGTGGCCCCTACACTGTGCAACTGAGTGTTTGGGTGTTTTGTTTTGAGTTTCCTGTTAAGTTTCCATTCAGTATGGTATACACGAAGGATCAAGTATTTCTTGTCCGAACTATACAAAAACGGAACCATACATGGAATATCAGCTTTAATTCATACAAAAATTTCCCGGTGTACATGTTCCCAATTGTTTGATGATACACAGATTAGAGAAGAAATTGCAAGAGACTGGATCTGTGTTACATGGCCTAGAGAATCTAGTGCTTTAACCAAAAATAAATTACACAAGATAGGGGAAGCCTGGGAAGGAAGTCCGAGAAAGTCGCTGTGCCATTTGGCTCTTCAGACTGATGTGTGAAGAGCATCTGCTCACAGAGCTGTACACATACTGAAACTGAACTGTACAAAAACAGTAGTGGATCAACTGAGGAACTCAGATTCTGTTGCTCGATGTCATTATTGCAACTGGCTGTTACAGTCTGTGCATGATAGGGAAGTTGATCCTGAGGTGCTTTTTTTCTGATGAAGTATGGCTGTGTGTGTTGGAGTATGTAAATTCTCAGAACAGTCAACGTTGGAGCTCTGGAAATCTTCATGAATTACGTCAACAACCCGTGCATGATGTGAAAACAGGAGTGTGTTGTGCAGTTAGTGCAAGATGAATTATTGGACCAATCTTTTTCCATGGAATCTTTCTCTGACAAGTATGTGAACGATATACTGCATTCTTTTTTTCGAGAACTAACACTTAACAAAAAGATGTACAGTTATTTCATACAGGACAATGCTAGACAACACATCGCCAATGCTTCTATGACAGTAGTATGATGTGTTTTTGATGATAGGATAGTTGAGTGGTCTCCTTCTCCAGATCTAAATCCATATGATTTTTATTGTTGGGGATACTGAAAGACAGGGTGTATACCACCAATCCCCACATGCTCAAAGTGTTGGAAGACAGAGTTTGGCTAGTCATTTCTCAGATTTTGGCAGCCGAAATTCGAGTGTTTGCTAATGGGTTTAGGAGATGTCAGACTGCTCTTACCACAGAGAGACAGCATTCTGTTGTATCGGCCGCCGCACAGCAGCCGTCAACTCGGTGCGGCGTGCTACAAATACCTGTCATTTTTTCCCCCTAAGCCCCTAAGGTAAGTCTTTCTGCTCCCGGGATTGGAATGACTCCACCCTCTCCCTTAAAACCTACATCCTTTCGTCTTTCCCTCTCCTTCCCTCTTTCCTGATGAGGCAACAGTTTGTTGCGAAAGCTTGAATTTTGTGTGTCTGTCAACCTGCCAGCACTTTCATTTGGTAAGTCACATCATCTTTGTTTTTATATATTTCTCTGTCATACATATCCATATACATTTTCCTACATTGCAGTACAACACCTAAGTATGCACAGCCCCACATAGCAAAATACGACTGGCGCCTGTCTATAGCAACTTTTGTGAAGAAAAACTCTGTCCATCTAAAGGACGATTATCTATGTGGCATGCTTGAACTGTGGTTGTTTCTAGTCTCACCAGGCTCACAATATTAGCATTCTACGCTTTTACACATAGCTGTATGTGAATAATTATACCTCAAGGTCACAATAAACTAGTTGGAAAGATTTGTACATATTTTGTAGTTTGAGGGTTTTTACTGAACCTATGCACTGCAAGTGCTACTCTATCATTGTTCAGGATGTATCCTACCAAACCCACTCTCGCCCCACTCCCTCACCATCACCTGCAGCAATGGACCTGTGCGCTTTCGCGACTGTTGCTTTGCGGTATGGATGCGCGACAACAACAAAAATGAAGTAAACTGTTGCAAAGTAAATACCTTAATTTTTCTATTATGCATGCAGTAGTAATAACATGCGAATTGGAAAATATGAATATATAAAACAAAGATGATGTGACTTACCAAATGAAAGTGCTGGCAGGTCTATATATATATATAAAAAAGGGAAGAAAGAAAGAAAAAGTCAAAGGCACATACCAACTTTGAAACCATGTTTACAAATGCACTACAGAGATGTCAAATAGCTGTAGCACAATGCCAGAGTTCCAAGCAGTTACATTTTACATTGCAGTGAACAGAAGACGAATGACTTTTATGATGAAATCTTCAGCAAGGCCCTAGATTTGGTCGTATTTATTTGACAACAGGGAACTTTGTCAAATTTCACCTATTACACCATCAAATTTCTTTGAGATAAATATTTGACATATCAACTTTGAAAAAGAAATATGATAGTGTAATACTGGTGTATAACAGTGCGCCAACACTGAGCCAGCCGCACATGCAGCAGTATGGAAATGGCTGGTTGCATATGGCTTCCGCAATGTGCCTGTGACGTCACAACTAACGTCAGCTGGGTATGACACAAAGTGATCTGATCATAGCCTGTCAAATCTGAATGGAAATAATAATAATAGGAGATATAAGGATAACAACCAGTATCAGCCCAGGTATCAGGGAAACAAATGGTGGACAAAATTACAGGCACAACACAAACCAGAACAAGAGAAATGGAAAAAATACCACCTGCAGAATAATCAGGTAATACCAGGTCTGTCTGACAATGGCTGGCCAAATCTGAGTAATTCCATGAATATCATAGAATTCATGAATGAATTGTCATCTGCTGTCTGCATTGAAGGCTCAACAAACTTTAGTCTGGTTAAAATGACTTGATAGTTGACACCTCACATGTTGTAGCTGTTTTCCTTCAATCAAAGCACTCAGCATCATGCCCAAACCGTTCGCCTTTGCCAGACTGCCACAGACATTTGTTAGCTCGATCCTTTGACACAAGACCTGATTCAGTGTCACACATACAGATATCACAATAGTAGAGATGAGCTTACATTATATAAGCTTAGCACAACGTTGCATGAAGCCAAATTTTTGAAGGCTGGAATTAGTTGTTGTGACTTGGTCAGCAGTCATAAATATAACATCCCTCTGCAGTGTAATGGCTTAGCACAATGGTTAGCTTATAAACCTGACATGTGGAAAGTCCTTGAATCTTGTCAGCTTCACTGACTTACTTTTATTCACTTAATTGGTTTAAATATATTTTATTTATAATACTTTGCTGCATCATGATTCAACATTTATAGACATTTTTGTTTTGTCTTTTTCCTTCCTGTCATTCTTTTTTCATTTGGAAGCTGCTTGTGTCGCCTATACTCTGCGATGAAGTGCAAACCCATACTGCTGATTGGTTCGTAACACGGCAGCTCATCATAGCTAGTGTGAGGATAGTTTGAGGTAACCAATGACAGCAAGAAATTACAGCTTGCTCTGAGGAGTTAGCCTTAAAGGCTGTGAACCAAACGATCACAATTTTAATTGTGCTGTAGATTGGTGATCACTGTTTTCTCTGAAATACTGCACATCATGTGGTTGTGGTTAGGTTGTGGCATGAGTTTACATTCAGGGCTACAAAGCTCATAGTCTGCCACAATTCAGTCATTGGCCACTAAAATTCATCCATTGACAGAGCATCTTCCAATTCTGTCATACCTCATGGTGGCCGCTTCCAGCGTTCCTCCGCGTTACACATTCACATCGTTTGTGAAGTGACCAGCCATGTTTGTATGTCACCTATAACCGAGCGATAGCCAGCAGCAGATGTGGCAACACCGTAGTGGCAAGTGACAAACTTCAGTTATTAATTAATTTCATTCGGACTATACATTCAACCTCATTAAGCCCTCCAATGTTGGTCATATCACAGGGTGGGAGCAAAGTTGGCAGTCACGCGAATATGTTGTGCTATAATGAAGGTAACGATATTGGAGGAGAATTGTGCAAAGATCAGCATCCAGATTTGAATGGAATGCAGGTGATTGTGCAAGCATCTATAAATGCTACTGTAGGAACAATCCCTACCTTGATTATCCTCGATACTAGTGCCTCTGTAAATGTCATGTCACAAAGTTTATTTAATAATATTAAGGAAGTAACCAAAGTACCAATGTACCCAGTATAGAATTGTCGGATAACAAGAGCTTGTGCTGCAAGGTTGTAGACTATCAAATGGCAAACTCAAGGAAATTTTTTGATAGGAAAGTCTTTTAGTGTACTGACTAGTAGGTATTGAGTTTTTAAGGGACGAGGATGCAATAATAGACTTCTCCCAAGTGTTACTTGTGCACTGAGAGTGAACATGTTAAGTTGACTTAATATAAGTTCCACTTAAACATGATAAATGCTATCAAGTGATAGCAAAATGATTTTTAAAGACTAAGAGTGCACCTGGTGATAAGTATTTATCACCACATCTTGATGAGCAACAACAATTAAACTGAAAGCATTCCGAATTACGCATTTACATGTATTCGATGAAAAACATGGAGTGATAAACACCTATGTACATCACATGGCACTTTCTGCAGGAAGTCGTACCTCACGCCATGGTCCAAACTTGAGGCTGTAGGTCAATATTGCAGTCCTTTGTTACCTGCAACAAAATCTAATGGAGATGTACGTCTGGTCCTAGACGCATGTGCACTTACTACAATTATTATACCAGTATGTACACATCTTGAGAATTTGGAGGAGCAATTACAAAAGTTTCACAGTGTACACTATTTATCTACCTTCACCTGAGATCTTCCTACTGGCGGAGCCCATTAACAGTGGAGTCTAGGAAGTACACACCTTTTGTTCACGCTGGCAGGAGCTGTCAAAATTAAACTTCCTGGCAGATTAAAACTGTGCCGGACCGAGACTCAAAGACGGGACTTTTGCCTTTCGTGGGCAAGTGCTCTAACAACTGAGCTACCCAAGCACGACTCTCGCCCCGTCCCTGTCCGAAAGGCAAAAGTCCTAAATTCGAGTCTCGGTTCGGCACACAGTTTTAATCTGCCAGGAAGTTTCATATCAGCGCACACTTCGCTGTAGAGTGAGAATTTCATGCTGTCAATATTGTTTTGCGTTTTGGTCTACATGTGAGTTCTGGAGTGTTTATTATGCAGAGGTGTACAAATTCCCCTTGCAGCCTGCTTGCCCCTAGCACCTCTGCAACCATTCATGCAGGTCAGCCTGCCGCGATGTAAACACAAGAGTGCGCGTGTACTGAGGCATAGTGGGCAATGCGGGCGATACGGGCTCCCGCAAGCCCGGGCTACCTGGGTTCCCGCAAGCCTGCCAAGCTTCACGGGACCCGCTCAGCTTGCTGCACCTGACAACAGGTTGCGCTGTCAAACTACCGTGACTAGAGTAGCCAGGTAGTTAGCCTGCAGTTCATTTATCGCAACGGCGGAGGCAGCACAATGAATAGGTCGAACTTTAGTGAGATTGAAAAAAAATTGACAACTGGCGAATACATGCTGGTAACGAAACAGAGCACAAGTGCCGCATGGGGAACGTTTTCGTGTGTTTATGAGGCCGCTTCAAATAAATCGGTAGGTGTGTCTCAATGCAAACTATGTAAAAAGCTCTTAAGTACTTATTCGGGAACCTCGAGTATGTTACGACATGTGTGCAAATTTGACAAGCAGTTCCCTCACTCCGTAAATATCTTGAAAGAGGACAAAGATTTAGTGGCCGAAAAGTGCGTCGAAATGTGTGCTAAGGACCTGAGACCATTTACCAGTATAGAGGGAGAAGGATTTCTTAATTTAGGGCAGACACTGATCGACATAGGTAAAAAATATGGCTCAGTTGATATTAAAAATGTTATGCCTTCCCGAGTGACTGTAGCTAGGAAAGTTCAAACCTTAGCTGATAAAGTGCGCAGCAAAATGCTCCCAGATATAGTGCATGCGATTCGTTCTGGTATATGTGCCAGTACAATTGATCTATGGACAGACAATTACAAAGGGGTGCATTACATGTCCGTGACAATGCATTACATAAATTCAGACTGGCGTTTGAAAAAATATGTACTAATGTGCTCTGCGTTTCCTGACTGCCCAAAAACTGGCTCGAATATTCGAAACGAGTTGGAAGATGGCTTAGAAACTATGGGTGTTTCTCGTGAAGACATTGCCAAAATTACGTTTGTCACAGACCAGGGCAGTAACATTGTCAAAGCTCTCGAAGTATATCAGCGTCTTCCATGCGTGGCTCATAGTATAAACACAGTCTTGAAACATGTTCTGAGCGAACAGTTTTTGAAAGAAAATGTTCCAAATATATTAGCCATTCTTAATACAGTGCGGGCTACGGTTTCGTACTTCAAGAGAAGTAGTCTCTGTGTGAGACTGAACTCATCTTTAAAGCAGTGGGTTTCAACTCGTTGGAATAGTTATTTTGACATGCTTGTATCAGTCCATTCTCAGATTGATTCAGTGAAGGCTGTTTTACATAATGAAGGTGCCTCTGATAAGATGCTGGGTTATGACCACCATATAACTGGCCAGCTTATAGAATTTCTTAAGCCGTTTAAAGAAGCCACAGTTGATCTAGAGAGTGACAAGGATCCAACCCTACATTTAGTTCTACCGTGGTTTTATGCCTTAAAAACTCACTATACCGTACGGGATAACGATGAAGAGGTTTGTAATTTTATTCCATCTGAATATTATAGAACCACTTGTGAAATATGTATGTTGAGAAAATGTATTTTCAGGACATGAAACCTTTGAAACAAGCCGCTGATGCCTTCCTAGAACAGAAAATGTGCGTTAGTATGTTGCATAAAATTGCAACGTTTATGGTAGCTAACTACCGCACATTAAGAAAGTTAACCGAGGATGAAAAAATTGAAGTTTACCAAGCAGCACGACAGATGTGTGCTGAAGGTAAGCTCCTAAGATAATGCATATATTCTTCATCTACATGTACATGGTTACTCTGCAAGACACACGCAAGTGCTTAGCTGAGGGTTCATAGAACCACTTTCAACTTATTTGTCTCCTTTTCTCGCATTTCGCGTGGGATAGAACACCTACAGCTCTCCGTCTGAGCGCTGCTTTTTTGTATTTTATTCTGATGATCATTTCTTCCAATGTATATGGGACTCAACAATATCTCTTCGAATTCGGAGGTGTAAGTTGGTGATCGAAATTTCATATATAGATCGCGCCACGTCAAAAAACGCCATTGTTCAAATGATTACCACCCCAACTCTTGTGTAATTTCCGCGACACTCTTTCCCCTGTTTTACGATAATACCAAACCAGCTACCCTTATTTAGACTCTTTCGACCTCTTCCGTCAATAGTAAGGCTCTCCAACTTCGTAGCAATGCTCCAAAAGAGTGTTTTGTCATTAAAACGCCTACAGCATTTTCTGTGTGTCCATTCCTATTTAAGTAAGTCGTAATTGTAATCAGAAGTATTAAGTAGAATCTACAGCCTTTAGATTTGACTGGTTGATCTTGTAAACGAAGTTTAACGGACTTTATTTAGTACACACAGGGATAACCTCGCTCTTGTCATTATTTATTGCCAACTGCTAATTTTCACACCAAAAATATATACCTTATTTAAATCGTCCTGCAGTTAGTTTTGATCTTCTGGTGACTTTACAGGACGATAAGTGATAGCATCATCTAAAACCTATTATAATTTCAACTATGTGTAGTACGATCTTCACATTATTCTGCAAATATTAATTGGAACCTGTACAGTTTCAGTACAAGTGCCCAATCACAGCAACCAATAAACAAATCCAGGGCCGTACAAAATGGCGAAATTTGAGGACTGGGCAGAAGAGCCTCCTCTCCTACATGATGAAGTCAGCAGATACTTGCAAGAACACTGTGTGAACGAGGGAGATATTCTACAGTGGTGGAAAAATAACTCCCAACGACTTCCTCGACTTGCGTGTGTGGCAAGAAAAATATTGAATATACCAGCCACTAGTGCGTCTAGTGAGAGAATTTTTAGTTGCGCTGGAAACCTAATTAGCGAAAAACGATCACGTCTTAATGCAGACAGACTTAACGATATCGTCATAATTAATTCAAACACTAATCAGCAGACACATTGAAAATACAGTAGAACATTAAACGGGAAACTATGAGTTTGAGCGCAAATTTACTAATTAAGAGTGCAGATTTCTTTCTTGTGCTTTCTGGGCGTCAATTTCTGAGATAGAAATTTTGTAATGCATACAGTTCATTTTTATTTTAGACTAAAATTTTTTATTTCAATCCTTCCAAGTAACATTAATTATTGTTTGTAAACCATTTTCTGTTACTTGGGTTTGCAAAAGTAGCCAAATATTTTTAGGAGTATCTGGTTTGGCCTAAATAATACTTTCAGGGGAACTGAAGGAAAATTTGTAAAGATTTTATGTTGAAAAGTGTTCTGCAAAATAAAATATTCATTTGTGGAGTAAGGCAATACACATTATGAGTTTAAATTACAATTTATTTTGTTGAGTTCCACACACATTGCAAAATGTAATTTTATTCTTGTATTTCTATATTAAGGGGAATCCCACATGCAGAGTCAAGATGCTGAAAACCTAGACACTACAAATCCTCCTAAAATGAAGAGCGTCTTTTTCCATGAATGTACTGTAGTAGGAATATAATGGAAACTCTGAGCCACTCTCCACAGCGTCTATATCTGCGTCATGAGGATTCAGACTCGTCGTTTAGGTCTGTGTTATGAGGGTCTAGAGTCGTCGTTTAGATTTGCATCATGCAAGTAAACACTCGTCGTCTTAGTCTGCATCATGATGGTCCGAAATATGGTCCCTCATGATGCAGACCTAGACTACAAGTGTGGACTCTCATGACGCAAACGTAGGAGCCGCGAAAAATGGCTCAGGGTCGCCATTGTATTCCCAGTACTATAGTTTTTAGACGAACTGGATATGAAACAAGTCCTTCGATTTTGTTAAAATGCATTTTGGCAATTTAGAATGATTTTTCCAACTTCGAATGAATTCACAGAACCAGTAAAATACATCCTGGAAACGTAGTTAAATATTCATATAATTGGTGTCATACTTGGCTGAAACATACTAAAGTTAAAGAATCTAGACTTCCAAAATCTTAATTTGGTTCTCATTGCAGTACAGTGGTTAATAGGGGCGTAGATAATTTATTCTTCTGGGGAGGTGACCAATCTTCTTTTTGGGGGGTGGAGGTTCACTTCTTTAGTACAAATATCCATCCGTTTCGGTGTTGAAAAGTGCAGCACAGACTGCATTGCGTTGCCTGGGCATTTATTTATTCCATACTCTCGTAGTCCATCTTCCCTCCCGTATTTTCTCTTATCCATT
This sequence comes from Schistocerca serialis cubense, assembly GCF_023864345.2. Classification (NCBI taxonomy): domain Eukaryota; kingdom Metazoa; phylum Arthropoda; class Insecta; order Orthoptera; family Acrididae; genus Schistocerca; species Schistocerca serialis. Next base: position 847,968,504 of record NC_064641.1, on the reverse strand, counting down.
TAGTCCTCTCCCACTATCTCTTTGATCACCTCCACCCCCCCCCCCCCCCCCCACTCCCCATCCCTTGGCCGGCCGAAGTCGCCAAGCAGTTCTAGGCGCTACAGTCTGGAACCGCGCGACCGCTACGGTTGCAGGTTCGAATCCTGCCTCGGGCATGGATGTGTGTGATGTCCTTAGGTTAGTTAGGTTTAAGTAGTTCTAAGTTCTAGGGGGCTGATGACCTCAGAAGTTAAGTCCCATATTGCTCAGGGCCATTTGAACCATTTTTGAACCCATCCCTTGGCCCATCTCCCCCCCACCCTCTATCCTTCTCCTCGTCCTCTCTCTGTTGGATTCCGCCACCTCAGTTCATCTCCTCTTCACCTATCTATGAAAACTCATATATATCTGTCAACTTTTGTGGTGATCAGTGAATCAGTGTCAAAGTTTATTGCTAGGTAGCATTTATTGTAATACTTTTTGATACGCAGCATTGATAGTTTTGTTTTCTGGTGCGTAAACAAATGAAGTTGAAGGTGTCCCGACAGGGCAATATGCGACATACAAATAGCCATGTGAAAAACATGATTTTCAAGATTGATACCACAAACATATAACAACTGCCCCTGCGATTTATCTATCGACATGGCAACTGTAAGCTGCACTGGAAATTATAACCGTTTAAAGTCGAATGGCATGTCGGTCGGAATCTTAGTGATATTGGAATCAAACTGTCCTCACCTTTGTGCTTTCCTTTTAAAATTGTGACTTCGATTACGTTGTTCTTTAACTTCTTCCCCGCAAGCCAGATGCCATTACAAAGACGTGGCTGGTTTACCTTTCGCAACATGATTGCCGATCCGACTTAATTACAGATTGGGAGGCGGTAATCCGGGGAAATCCAGCGAATTTAAAAATTCCGTAGGATAGTTGACTACATCATCTTGGTTAGTAACGGAATAAACCGACTTGTATGTCAGCAATTCGCCAGGTGTCATATTTTGAATCTGAAAATTCATTTCGTTAACATCAAGGTTTTTTGCAGCCAATATAACACGTTCACTCAACCAAAAATGGTTTGCAACTGTTAAACGACATTTGCTGTGCGCGAATTGTCCAACACGATGACTGTGAATGTGTCAGACAGCTCTCAAATTTCAAAAAGATCATAGACATTTCGTTTAAATTCTTTTAAACGAAATGTCTATGATCTTGAAGAGAGTACCTTACAAAAGATTTTGACATCGTTTGCGGGTTACCATGAAAGTTCACTACGTACGCATGTTTCCATGGAGAAGGTTTTTGAATATGTACATGTGCGTATATATATATATATATATATATATATATATATATATATATATATATATATATATACATGTAAATATTCAAAAACCTTCTCCATGGAAACATGCGTACATAGTGAACTTTCATGGTATCCCGCAAACGATGTCAAAATCTTTTGTAAGGTACTCTCTTCAATGTACTGTCCGAAATATTATGTAGACAGTGATGTTCCTCTTGATGGTCAAGTGTGCAAAATTTATTCAAGATCGGAATAAAATTGTAGGTTGGTGTAGAAGTGTGTACGTAAAGTACCCTCCGCCATGCACCATTCAGAATTTTAAGCAGACAGCGCCCTTCATCCTGCTTTGAATATCAAGTGTGCCAAATTTCATCAAGATCGGAATAAATACGTACAATTTGTCGAGTTCCGTTATGTAAAGGAACCTCTGCCATGCACCATATGAAATTTTATGTAGACTGTGACCTTCCTCTTGGTTTCAAGGTATAGTGTGCAAAATTTCATCAAGATTGTATGCAATAGAAACACACGGACACAATGAAAACGCACTTTCAGTTTTTGTCAAATTTTCCAATTTTTCGATCGATTTTCGAAAAATTTTATTTCATAAAAACCTTGTCCTGAGAATTACGAACACAGCAAAAAAAAATTTAGCCGAACTGGTCCAGGCGTTCTCGAGTTTTACGCTTATCAACACATTTGGCAATTAATTTTTATTTATATAGATAAGAAGCCCGAAATATACGCGTAAAGGAAGAACATACAAATAAAACCAATATTTTTTTTTACCTGAAATTAATACATATATATATAATGTTGGGGTTTGTCTTTTGGTGCTCAGGTAAAATAAAAACTTTTGATTAACGTTCATAATACGACAATGACGCGCGCAGACTAAACGGCTGCGTAGCGCAGCTCAGCAGTAATATGGGCAGGCAAGCAAGTTTCCCGCAGCCTGCCCGGGTTGGGCTCTGCTTGGCTTGGCTGGGAGCGAAGCGGCCTGCCCGTTCTGGTGACAACGAGCGGCGGCCTGCCCGCCTGGCCACCGGGCAAGCATGGGCGGGTTAAAAGCGGGACATGTACACCTCTATTATTATGGCACTAGACACTGTGCTTGGACTTTAATTGGTACATAGGGTAATGCTATACATTGATGACATTTTAGTTGTTTCTGCCCCATGGAAAGGACACCTGGATGTACTAGATAGGATTTTGTACAAATTTTCATAGAGTGGAGTGACAGCTAATCTACAAAAGTAGAAGTTGGGTAGAGAGAAAATTAAGTTTCTAGGTCATGTTATTCCCCCATCAGGTATGGTACCTTATCCAACAAAATAAGTGTAATCAACAATTTTCCTGCACTATGCACTAAATGACAGTTAAAAGTATTTAATGGTTTATGTTAATTATTTTGTCAGTTTGCGCCCAATCAATTACTCAATAGCCCGTCAGTCTTACAATTACTAAAGAAGAACGCAGTTTGGCTTTGGTCAGGTAGTTGTCAAACAGATTCTTGATGCTGTAAAGATTCACTTGTGAATTCCAATATTCTAACATTACCCTGATGTCAGGTTAGACTTTTATATTGCCACTGAAACACCTTTCATGGGAATCAGAGCTTGTCTATTTCAGATGCCAGAGAGAAATGTTTAAGCTGAGATTGACATGATCAGTTTTGCAAGTAGGACTGGGTCAGAATGTGAACACTGGATGTTCAGGTACTGAGCTTGAAGCTGTAGCTGTCATTTGGCTTTCTACGAAATTTAATTACTATGTTTATAGTAAACGTATCAAAGCGTACTGCAACCACCAGGCACTTAAATTTACATCACATGTAAGTTACTGCTCCCTAGAATTGCTAGATGAACAACATTTCTTCAAGAATATGAAGAACTCACAAACTACAGGATACTTTTGATGAAAGGCACCTGCTACACGTAGTACTATTTAGACATGTGAAATAAAATGGAAACAGTGTAGGGTTGAGATCCTAGATGACATAAGGTAAGAACACTTCTATCAGATAACCTGTCTGAGATAATTCAACAACATTACAAGAGTCACAATGATGTATTGGTCAATCAACGCATTGTCAATAGTACGAACTCGTGTGTGCATGCGTGCGTGCGCGCGCACACACACACTGTCTATACAGTTTTCTCTAAATATATTAACCTGTATGCCTTTAAGTCAACAGCAGCATATGCTATAATAAGAATTCACAAACAGTAAATACACACAGTTGCCAGTCCTGTTGCACACCTTACAGACAATGCATCGAATTTTACATTTAGAAAATGGAAAGTTTTTCTGGAAGACAATGACACTAAGCACATTTTGATATCCTGATTTCATCCATCAAGTAATCCCATTGAACCTATTTTTAGGGAATTTAAATGATTTGTAAGAAAGTATGAAAATACATAACTCACATGCTGGGTCGAGCTCACAGAACCTTTCAAGCAAATAGTAAATAACTTGCCAGTTTACACCACACCCTACACACTTAAAAAAAAATTTAAAAAAAAAAAATTTCGATAAATACTTTGCCTCGTCTGAGGAACGAAGAAATCACTCTGCAAGAAAAGGTAAGAGACACACTTATCGTACTGACAGAACATGCCAGAATTCGAAAGAAAACACACGGTAAAAACTTAGGTCAAATTCAAACATACACTCTTGGAAAAACAGTTGTGATAAAATCACATCTGAAATTGTCTGTTTTGCACACACACAGTAGTATATGGCAGTTGCTTTACACCAGTTCATGCAATATAAATAGCAAACCTAACCCTACCAGTTATATTTGCTTTTCTAAGATCAGCGAAAACTAAAGGTTTATATGCCCACCAGGATCTCAAGAGATCTTTACATAGTTACTGACCACATTTTCAAGCTGTGAATCATTATAAAATATATGTTTACAAATGGTAGATTATGAAATGTTATTATGGATTCAACTTTTTGTTATATTCAATGCAAGGTCATTAATGGTATTTTGAGTATAATTGACTGGAGCATTACATGCCTAAAGGTAAAAGAGTAATCTGATTTCTAAACATGCATTTTGTATTTCCATTATCTTGTTTAGCACGAAAAGACATGCACGTATGTTCCGAGACAATAATCTCATTTTTATTGTTTGTGTTATTAAGAAATTAGCAGCAGCTAGAAGCAAAATTATTGTTTCCATGATACTAATGATAACTGATAACTTTGAGCAAACAGTTTATCTGAATAATAGGTGACTACTGTACTCAAAGAACAAATAAAAGAGGTATGAACTGTACTGCATTTAGTAATTATTACAATTTTATGTTGAACAGTAATATGAATTAAACCATACATACTAGCTGATAAGCTTTTCTATGCAGTATAATGACTAAACTGCTATATGCCCATGAATACATATGACATGAACTTTTACAACAGGAGCCAAAGAGATTTTCTTTGTGTAAACATTTTACACTGTAAGTGTATTTTAAATGTATATGTATATTTTGATGTTCTGGTAATTCATGCACGAAACTTCTAAGCCTCTTTAGGATATTATTTTGATAGCTTCATGTAGAACAAGAAACCAGTAGTGTCAAGTGGACAAAAGTTCTGGTGAAGGTAACTGTATGTACACCATTGAGTGATGCTCCATGTCTGAGCTTTCCTTTGCTTTGACTTGGCTCGTGTTTGACTTAAAACCATTTTCAGGTTTTCTTGCTTTGCCACGTGCAGATGTTTCCTATGTTATATAGGGTATGCCTTATGTCTGAATCTGAAATAGTTTAGCACCATTATCGTAATGAATATGCAGAAAACCAGCTTAGCCTAGTTGCTATTTACTCACCTTTACCTGATATAATGAGATACAAATTAAACACTTTTGTAAAGGACAAGGATAAACTCATAAATGCAAAGGAAAACTGTCAATGTTTCTACATAGATCATACAGAATAACTAAATCTAGTTCTTGTCGAGATCCGAAGGGACAAAAATCTGAACTGTTATTGTTCCTTGTAAAATACTATGACAAGCTATGAAGTTTAAGTACTATATGAGAACTAGAGTGAAAACTATGGGAAACCATTATGCGAGTATGTGGCTGCTTTGACGCTTTCGCCAAAGTAAAGATTTGAACCTACAGACAGTTAAAGTTTTGGTGTCAGTTGCTACCTGTGAACAAACTATTAACCCAACTCTCAAAGAAAGAACATACATTTTGCTTACCTGAACTGTACTTGATGAGCAGTTGACTACTTGTGGTCTATGGTGTGAAATGCTGGATGCCAATGGACTCTGTAGCAGCAGCATCTTACATGTCTCACTCGAAAACGTGTTATACCTCTGTAGCTACACTCAGCTTGCTGCTTCGTCGTGAAGTCCTAACTACATACTACTTTAATTGTATATCCCTCAACTTGACGTCAAGAACAATTATTCTGTATTTCAATGCCGAATGGTATTGATTCTATTGTGTGATTGTTCGACTATTTGTTAACCTGTTGAGAACAATGGTTGTATGTCCAGGCACATAATATACTGTGATACACAATCAATGTAAAATCTAGAATGGCAACCTTATTCTTTATACAAATCATTATTTTGTTAACAATGAAACAACTAGGCACTGAGAATGCTACACTGAAATGAAAAAGACAATGCAGCTCTAAAGTGAGCAAAAGATGATACCCATGTAAATAAAAGTGAAGCTAACATTATTTTATCTTTGACCTTACATATATGGGAAATGAAATTCTGGACAATGTCTTGCGACATCGATTACTGAATTGTTAGTGTAAGTATGTGTTAATTGGAAACGAGTATGTGTGTTACATACAGTTAATGGCAACCATCTCATTACATGTTGAATGGTGTTGCAAGGTAGGGATAAACCATGTCAATGCCATTCAAGGGGACTGTGTGACACTCCTTTTTTATATATTCACTAGACGATTGACCATTCCTCAGATGGAATGACACAACACTGTAAAACTTAAACACAATCTGTGAAACAAGTGACACTGGTTTCTTTAGCACGGGATCTTGCCTCCTCCTCCTCTCTCTCTCTCTCTCTCTCTCTCTCTCTCTCTCTCTCTCTCCTCCTGCCTTGTGGTTGACGCACACTATAATTAGGAGGTGGAGTATTGTGCTCATGTTTGTAAATTTTAGGACAAATATACATGTTAAAATGAAAAACTCTTGTTTATTAAAATGTTTGTATATACCTTGTCATTAACCACTTATCTGTTTCAGCTTTAGTACGAGATGAGACAATACAGAAGTCTTGATACGGTGATGCGATTAATTGGCCATAATTGTAGCTGTGCCTATATGCAAATTTGCATGATCAGTCAAAGAATCTCTCTTCATTATCTTTTCATGAGTATGCAGCCCTATTATGCTTTCTTGCATGCATTTTTATGCACACTAGCATTGGTGACTTGAACCTTTATTACTGATACATGGCCTAGCATCACCATTTCAATGCTGACCATGAAAACCAGTTACAGTGATCAACTGATCACTTCATTTTATTTATTTTTAAGGTTTGTTATAATAATACTTCTGCCTGAATGATTAAGAGAAATTTATTATTATTGTAAATAAGAGAAGTATTATTACACACAGTGGCCAAACCTTCTCCGTGTGGTGACTGGCCATGTAAAATTTACACATACACAATCTGAGCAATAAAGACAATATATCATGCTTATGAAATGAGATGGACACTAAAAGTGTGTCCATTTAAGATCACCGGTATGCTTATGACTATATGATTGTGCTACTAGACATCACGAAAGTGAGGATGATGCCAGATGTATGTGGAGTCAGCAAGAGTATTCAAATTTGTTAACATAAGTATCATCTTGTGTACAAATAGTGCAAACTATATCTATTGATGACTTTTTTTGGAACAGGTAACACTATTCATTCCAAGATAGAGAAGAAAATAAAATGTGTGTCAATGCATCTCTCTGAATGATGGACACATCATACAAATATTCTGGCAGAATCCTCATCCTATCATTGTCTGCACTATGCTCCACAATCATTTTCTAAATTTATTTCCTAAAGTTTACAAGTAACCAGCAGCAAATCTCAAAATTCCAGTCCACAATGCCTGTGTTCTTGACTGTCAGCAAGAAAATGTCTCCCAACCTTTTATAAAGCAAAATTTGATGGGACCAGTACTGATGTAGCCTTGAAAAGAAATGGCGGACTTTTGGCATGTTAGTCTGTTCTCATGGCATACACATAAAACTTTCAATTGCAACACCAAAATTTAAGATCTCCTTACAATGTGACAGGTACAGAGAGGGTAAATTATAAATTACCTGAATCAGACACCAAAGGAAGCTCAGACACAAAATAGATTTTTTGTTTACAGTTTAACTGATGACTGAATCTTTGATTGCTGTCTCTTTTGACTTCTCTTACTATAAAATGTATTTTTGAACCAATAAAACAAACTCACACCCAGTATATTTCATTTACATGCAGGACCAATGTGAAAATCCAATAAATCTTCCTAATGCCAGAACAATGAATGTTAAATGCATTCAATCTCACATCCTATCACCTGTGTGTTAACAATAAATGATATGCAGAACAATTCCTTAAAATACCATAGTTGATATTTCACACACTGTGAAACACTCAATTTACATACAGAATATCAAACCTAGTGAAATACACATTCATTGTTTTGGAATATGAGAGATGATATAATGCTTGCAGTTGTGATTTGATTCATTGTGAGACATTTACTACCAAGGGTGAGCACTGTAAAGCCAGGTTTAACAATGGGAGATTAAACCATAATACTCCTTCCCGCATTAATCCTTCATAGTCAAGCAATGCAATGCTTGACGTATACTGCAGGTACCTCTTGCCCTGTTTCCAACAGCTACACAATTCCACAGACTGAAGGAAGTTACATGTGCTCAAAGCTTCCGAAATAGAATGCTGCATTTACCTGGTAGAGAATCACGTCCTGTACAAATGTGACAATTAGCACAGCCTTGACATAAGCATCCATTTACTTACCTCTCCACATCTTCTGTATTGTCTCGGTGTAGACCTAGCTGCTGCACCCAGGTGAAAACCAATTATATCAAAACAGGAATCAGATTATTAACTGCAGAAGTTTAAGTAGTTTATTGTTTTGATCATGACCAGTTTTGGATGATTATAAGCCCATCTTCAGGCAAACAAGAACCATGAGGTACGTGGCCACCTCACACCATACACCAGGCTGCAGGCAGGTGACAGCCGCACATGGAGCTGAGATATGGTTCACCTTAAGGTGGGTTTATAATCGCCTGGAACTGGTCTTTACAACTGAAGTGAGCTGTTATCCAATTCCACAATGCTCAGTTGCAGATGCCCTGTCAAAAAAATTTTATATCAAAACAATAATGAAATTCTTATTGTCTTTAAGGTTTACTTACCTCTTTAAGTTTCAGGAAGAACACTGTTGTAACTAAAACTGTGGTGGCCTTTTACATTTAACAGTTATATATGAAAAATGCTTCTGCAGGATTTTTTGGGACAGTCAGCTCCAGACAATCATTGCATAGGAAGTTGCCGTATGGTCAAGTTGTCTATGTTCCGTCATGAAAAAACTGAGAAAATTTTATTTCAGAATGTTGTCGCAAATGAAATTTTCCTTACCAGGAAATTGTTTTAATATAGCACATAATCTTTTTTCAGAGTTGTGTACATAACACCAAGTACCACAGACATTTTTCTTCTACAAGTCATGGACAAAAATACTGCATGATTTTGTATCACATCTTGAGGTTGATTCCAGACTACCCCATCACATTGATAAATGACACAAAAGGAGAAATATGTGTTAAATGATTACATTCACAGGGACAAGATTAAAAAAAGGCGTGGATGTCAAACAGTGTTTCATTTAATTCAGTATGAGTACTTTAGACAGGACTGTACAGATGTAAAAAGAATAAATACATACAATCAATGATTTGCTTTATAAGAGATTAACAACAAAATAATGTGTATCAGAAACAGATAAGTGTAAACCAACTGATGTATACTTATTACAAAGAGAAATAAAATATTGTATACCGGCAAAGAGTACAGCTTTAAAAAAAGTAATTGTGATGAAACTGAAACATTAATAAAACCAAGAAATATTAACATTTAAACAAAAAACTATATTTAAAAAACTTTTAAATTCTTTAACGGTAAACAGCTTTGGCGGCTGACTTGCAAAAACTCTAATCAATGTCAAATGCAAATTCAAGATGATCAATAACAAATATTAAAACAAGACATTATAAGATACATTACATCATATCACCATCCAAACGAAAATAGAATGCCATTGAATGGACAGTAATGTTACATAATTTAATTTTAATCACTTGTTTAAACATATAATCACTGTTACAGCAACAAGTGTGTATGCCAAAAATTAATTGTTTAATAAAATTTTTGTCTTCATTCACACTTGCCTCAAATGGCAAGCAAAACAGTACCACAAAAATATTGACTAACAATTAGCTTGTCTGATGGAATAAAGAAATAATTACAAATATGCTCTCTATGAGAAGACTTATTATATTCTTGTTGTTGTTGTTGTTGTTGCTCACTGCACTGACAATTACAGTGATCCTAAAAAGTAAGCAGTAAAACAAATAGATAGATATTGAGTGCAACTGAGCAAATACTTTTAAAGAAATACCAAAAGTACTGTGGTCATAACATATTACATAACATATTTACGTATTGCTTTCAACAGAATAGTAATTACTTGTAGGAAGTTGCTTATTCCCATAAATATGATGCTAAATTTGAAACTGAAGAGCTATACTTTAGCACCATGGTCAGTACGCATTCTTCTTAGGAAGTACGCAGAAGTGTCTTCTTTAGCTTTAAATATCCACTGCCATGGGATGAGAAATGTAGAGGGTAGGTTGTGGCCCAATGATATCAAGATGAGAATCAAACCAGGAGTCCAAGAAATCTGGAATGTTCAGTACAGCTACGAACAGTGTCACCTTGGTGATTGCATACCAGAGAGAATGAATTCTGATAGAGCACTCAAGGGTAGCTTGCGTCTCAACAACGCTCATTTGCAGAAGATTGTTATCATTACTGCATCACTCCCATCATCATGCTAGCCCCATTGTCAGTGCAAGTCCTTGAAGGTTCTAGAAGTTGTGAAGACTTTCTGAGGGTTAGCATATTCATCCAGTTTGTTCACACTGAAATCATTGCTCAGCTAGCTGAGGCTAAATCAGTGGTCTCTTGCTGCAGGTTGTCTTGCAGTAATGATAGTGTAAAATGTTTTCCACCTCCCCACAACATGATTTCATGGTGATGTCCACATGGAAGTGTGGCAGCATAGTTCCTGTACTGTGCATAACAGGTCCTGACCTTCACAATCACATCACCCCCTTAAAGTATGAGGCTTGGCGAAGCATCTTATATTGACCCACTTAGTTGTGATGGACATAATTCGATGTGACTCTTCAGTGATTGATTCTAGTATTACTACCACATACACTCACTCACAGATTCTTCAAATACAAACTACTTTCACTAACACCAAAAGTAGGAGACGTTGAAGGCACTCGAGACAGAATCTTGATGGCGCAGACCATTGTTCAATTTGGTTGGTGTGACTATCCCTGGTGATAAGATGTAATAGTGCTCAACTTCCTTGTCCATTACACTAGCTTCACTCCAAGTAGATGTGTCTCCCAAGTATGCAAGGGAATTGCAAGAATATTAACTTCTCAGTACTGTTAATAGCAACAGCAGCAACAACAACAACCAACAACAACAACAACCAACAACAGAAGTAATGGTTCCAAAAATTAGCTAAAATTAAAACAATACACATCACAACAAATGTATGCAAGGGAATTGCAAGAATATTAACTTCTCAGTACTGTTAATAGCAACAGCAGCAGCAACAACAACAACAACAACAACAACAACAACAACAACAACAGAAGTAATGGTTCCAAAAATTAGCTAAAATTAAAACAATACACATCACAACAAATGGACAATACTATTATGGAAATGTCAAAAATGTCAATTTTGACATAGAAATTGCTTTAACAGACACACTATCTCCACCGTCCCTTCAACTAAATGTACACAGAACAATGACAGGAAAAGTAGTAACCAAACTGCTCAAATTAAAGTTAATTTTTTTTAACTGAAAGATGCCTCTATATATACAATGAATTTTGAAGTGGCATATAGTAAGATCCCACTGATATATAACAGATTATATAAGCTAGACATACAATGTTTCAAGTGTTTCTACAAGTAAATGACACTTCCATAAAATTAGTATTTATGATATGTGGTAAAATTAAAATCCTGCAATACTAATGCATGTAAAAATTGTACTGAATTTCTGTAAGTATTACCAACTGTTGTAGTTACCACTTGTAACACTTAGATATGTCATGATATTCTTCACAGGTTTGCAGCCAGATCATGTCATCATCCAGACGATATGATCCAGCTGCAAACCTGTGAAGAATTTCAGCAGTTATTTACGCCGGGAAAGTCTATGAAATCAAGATATGTCATGCTACCAAAAGTTGTCATACTTATGATTCCATGAATACAGACAGACATCTACTCCCACAATTCCAGAGATATTATTGAGAACTGAACCATACAGGCTGAACATAACTTAATAAAAAGCTCAATACACATAAAAGAGGTTACAATGAAGTCTACCATCAAATCAATAGGACCTGACTTTTTAATAACTAAAATGCCCCAGGCAAAATGAACATGACATTATCAAGGGCTTTGTAACAAAGGAAAATCACAAATTTACACAGATAAATAATGCCATTTGATAATAATTTGTAAGTTCATTTAGTAATGATACTATTGTTAATCTAAGTGCATGGAACTCATTTTTTTAACACAAAAATTTTATTATTTTGATTTATCTTGTTTCATATATATACATAAAACAACCAAATAAGACTGAACCAAACAAAAGTAATAGTTACAGCATAAAGTGTCAGTGAGGCAGATTTACATTCAGTAAAATGCATATAAATTTTTCAGATACATAGAGCAAAAGCTATTTTACGCACTATGTCAAACAACTCTGTACTGTGAATTCTATTGACATCAACTTAATTTCCCTGAACAATAATCATTTAAGTAGCAAAATGTTTGTCAAGTTACCAAATGACGAAAATAAGCTGCTTATGTTACCAGAAGACTTTCAACATAAAAGAATAATGCTTCTACCAACAAAACAAGCTACTTTCAGTCAGCAATGTAACAACCGATTTGGATAATGATGACTGCTATATTTAGGACATAAATCATCACAGGTTATGTACAGTTCACAGTAAATCAATTTGTAACTACACATATGAAATTTCAGGTAAGCACTTCACTTGACACATTAATTTGAGTAGTATACAATTTCTTTGAACTATAAAATTTGACAAGAAGTGGTTTTTGACAAAAAGCACACACCAGACACCAGTAGCTCTCCAGCCTATTGTACTGTGTAAATCCTGATGACCACAAGTTCACTTACAATTGACTATACACTAAATATTGTAAATCTACATGTAGTATAGACTTCATGTCGTCTCCTCCAAGACAATTTCAAACTGTTTTTCGAGTGAGTGTACTAATCTAAGCAGGTCCCATTCTCAAATAATCCCATCAGCAATCACACAGTTCGGGAATTACCTCAAAAATAGTAACATTCATGATCATGCAACAAGATCCGAACAAAACTTAATATTTACCATAAATTAACAAACAAAAACCACAAAACAGTGTTTTCTACAAGTGAATAAAATTGGACAATAAATTTCCTATGGAGATAAAAGACAATTACAAACCAAATATTTAAGAATTCAGTTAAAGCATTAACTCCTAAATAATCCATACTATAAAGAGGAGGATTATTTACATAACACTGAGTAAAGAAGGTTAAAAATTAACATTATTGAACAATAAACAACTGTAGTTTTTAATTATATGACCCCAAGCCCCAAATATGGTAACCTCAAGTTCACATTTTTCACTGACAAAGAAACCTAATCATTACCAAATTATGTATTTTCCAATAGTATGGTTTCTTGTTCATGGAATTTGAAATCTGCGGTCCCTTTCAAAAACTGGTAATGACATTCCACTGTAGTTAATTCTTTACAAATTATTTCCTTTTTCAATTAAGGTGACTTCTGTAAATGATTCATCAAGGAATAAACAATAAATTAATATTTTTTCCACATTACTGCCATGACAACAATATTTACTATAAACATAAAATGGTATGTAACACTGTGCAGCATAATGTACCATATCATACGGCACCAAAGCCACCAGCCTATATCTTGATAAGTCAGGAATATACAAGACTGGTTGTGACAACTGCGCCAGTTTTTCTCTTGATCAGACTGGTAGAAAGTTTAATATACAATACAGTGAACACTTGGAAGCTTTTAGACTAATTTAGTTAAATCTGCAATTGCTATTCCCATAGGACAACATGGACACACTGATTCATACATTAAAGGCAACTTACAAAAATTACACAAAACGAACAAATGCAATAAAATGGACCTCCTAAAAACTAGAAACACATCACCTCACTACAAATTAACAACTGAAGCTAGCTAACAAACAATTCGTCCAGTTTTTTCTTGGGCTTTCCACACAAATTAGGAGCAATGTGGACCTGCAAAAGTGAAGGCACTGAACAAAAATTCTCTTATTGTAATAGAAAGCACCCGCACTAACAAACATTTCAGCAACTACCACAGAACAAAAACAGAGACCAAAATCAACACACTACCCATCAACTCTTAGAGTAGCTTGAAAACAAATAATTTTAATTAATCCTATGACATGTTATAATTTTACTCACATAAATTTGTACTGAATGTAACCTATTTATGATGCCAGTCAGGGACAGGGACGGAGAGAGAGAGAGAGAGAGAGAGAGAGAGAGAGAGAGAGAGAGAGGAGGGGAGGGGTCATGGTCGATAGGTAAAACTATTCCCTGTCATTTAATCTCCTACTGCAAGAGGCATCTCGGGAGGTTGCTGTTTGACCTCCAAAGATGTCTCCCACAGTCTGACAGTCTGAGACAAGACGTCTGGGATTAGTTTTATACACTGACTATGGTGTCTCAGCGTTAAACTTTTAACTGAAGAAGCATTCTTTTATTTTCATCCAGAGTTGCAAAACTACATGAAACAACTTAATTGTCTGCAGATTTTAGACAAGTAAATTCAGTTTAAGCTTGAGCAAACCTGTTGACAGCTTGACTTACTATCAAGGATACGAGGAACGTCTGCCACTTTGAAGCTTGGATTCCAGCTGCTCCATGTAGCAGTCCCTACATTGGGGGGGGGGGGGGGGGGGGGCTGTATGTCTCTGATCCCATGTTCCAGGCTTCCTCGTACCTCTACACAAAAACACATCACCCTCTCCAGCTAGCTGAGCCATATAAACCAATTTATTTTATTTTTTTATGTAACTGTGTCTCACATCAGTCCCTTTTATCCTGCTCTGTAACAGGCAGAGAAAGGCTTCTGAAATTAATCAGGTTTCAACTATTAAAACAGAGGTCACATCATTTGACGGTTCAGTCCCTGTAAAAGATTTGTAACGATTATAAATAGATAAAATTTTGGAGAAACAAGTGTATGTCATTTTAAGCATAACTTTGGAAATGGTATGGTCGTGTTTTTTAATTCTTAGGCTAAGAATTTTTTACCTTTTTAAATAACAGTATTTTTCAAGGTTTATAATTAAATAAAAGCAAACTAACTGTTGAAGATTTAAAATGAAAACTTTGAAGTTTCTGCTCGCTACTAAAAATAAGACGCTTAAAAAAATGTAAAAAATTCGTAGACAGTATGTCACATCTTTGATTACCTACATGCATTGTTCTTTGGTTACGTCAATTGTCATTTACACAAATACATATGATTTTTCACAGTGAGACCTGAGGTCCACATATGTGGACCTCTATGTAAGCCTCACTGAATCATCATTTGCATTTATATCATGCTTATTTATTAGTCTGCTGGAAAATATGAAAAGAATAATTTCCAACTTTTTGTTTTTTTGTTTTTAGACAATCTAGAAGAGAAATCCCTAATGCTGTGAAGGCAATGAAGGCTAATCTTTATGACTCAGATCTCTTCGGACATCCCAGTGGCACTCTTACTGTATATCGAGACAAACAAAACAAGAATGTGCTTCTGCATAGCATTTTTCATTCGGAAGTTGAACTTTTTTATAAAAACTCGAGAAACAATAGATTTCTACAACAATACAAGATATGGTGTTCATGTGTTGGGTCAAACGGCAAGAAAATATTGCTCATGCTGATACTCTTAGATGGCCAGTTCACGTATTTCATAATATTCTTGACTTGGCAGCTATCAAAATCAGGGATCATTTTCAAGAAAGTAACAGAGATGAGGATCACTTGTCAAAATTATATCCTGAAGCTATCAGAGGAGCTTCATATGGGGTACATGGACTCAAAAAGTAACTAGGTGGAAACATAAGCTGAATCTGTGGAAAGAAATAAAATGAGGAGATAATGTCAAATGAACAGGTGTAGGAATACGACAAGTTATATCTGCAGAAAGTGCAAACAGCGAGTGTATGGTTCTTGTTCAAAGGACATAACTAATGATGTAGTATGTAGTTCCTGCTAATAAAGATACGTAATTCACATCAGTGAGTGCAAATAAACTGAAGAAAAGGTCAGGCAGTGTTTCACAAACATGTTGTTGTATGTGGATTTGACAAACAGATTTCATGACTATAAGTGCACTACATAAAATACAGTAATTAATTTTATAATAGTGAGTGCACAATAAATACATCAGCTTCTTTATTAAAAGAATTTGAAATAAAAACTGTGTTTATCAATTAGATAAAACATTTGTAAAAACTCATTCTTGTTTCAATAAATGAAAAAAAAACTTTAAATTTGAGAAAAATTACATAATATATCTTATTTTAGTTTTATAAACCTAAAATACACATTTGAAATGATGATAATCAGAAAAAAAAATTTTTTTTTCGTATAGCGGTCAAAATGACCACATCGGCGGTTCGAGGTAAAAAATATGTTCGGTGGTTCTAGTGTTAACGTCCCACTCTCAAATAGATCACAAAATATGGTGTGGTGAATGAGACTGCAATCAGGAATTCTTCCATTGATCCTAGTATCAATAGGCAGAAACCTGAAGCGAGCGTCCACAATGGTCATCAACACCACACTAAAATAGCCCTTGTAATTGTGGTAAACATAACCTGAGTTTGTGGATTTTTTAATTGTTATATCTTTACAATCTCTGGCACTCAGCCATTTGTGAAAATTCCACTTGCTTCTCAAACCATGAGCAACATCCCTCCATTGTTCTGTCATTTTTGGCACCTGAAATAAAATTATTACTTGGTACAACAACATCTGTTTTATTATTTATTTCAATGGGTATAGGAAAGAGATGATAGTGACAGATTTGTGGAATTCCTATCATCGATTTCATCATCATAATCTTCATCAAGGGCGGCATCAATGTCACTACATGGTAAATCAACGAATACGCAAAGAGGCTGTAATACAGATCATAATATACTCAACAAGGCCTACAACTTCTTCACAAAATATAAAGCATAGCAGATAATAGCCAAAGTGTAGGTCTCAATTTTTTTTTTTTTTTAAATTTAATAGAAAATGAAAACTGCCAAGCTTACGAATATTGCAAAGCATGGACTACATCTTAATCAGTTTGGCAAAAATAAACTAGCAGCAGACACTGGAACAGCTTTTCATGAAATAATAGGCCTAAACAACAACGATCATGAAAGCAGACCAGTCATAGCCCTAACTAACGAGGGAAAGTAGTGAGCTGGGCCAACTCTAGCAGGATTTGGTCCAGTAACAAAAATCTGCAACAAGTGATTAATACACAAACGAAAGTTCACTCAAACAGCAATACAATTAAAGACAAACAAAAGTTAACAGTGTTTCATCAGAACATAGGAGGCCTATACTGCAAGCTGGATCAGTTCACAGCAAATATAGAAGACACAAAAGGTATAAACAGTGCCCACATTCTGTGTGTAACAGAACACCACATCACTGCTGGTATTGAAGTGGTCCCTATTCCCAACTATGTTTTGGCAACGTCTTATTGCAGGAACTATATGGACAAAGGAGGAGTAGCTGTATATGTAAAAAACAATGTCTTGTTCACGGCAATAGATGTACAAAGATTCTGCTTTGAGCTACATTTTGAAGTATGTGCTATAGAGGTGCCAGACACTGTCTCCAGATTAACAGTTGTGGCAGTTTACAGGGCACCATCTGGTAATTTTAAAGTGTTTGTTGAACAATTAGATACTTTTTGTTGTACTTAAGTAGAAAAAATAGGGGCATGGTAGTTGTTGGGGATTTTAACAGATTTCTTGGTTAATTCTCCCTGCAAGGTGGAGTTTGAAAATCTCATGTGCACGTACAACCTTGTTCCCGTGGTTAGCTTGCCCACCAGAACCACAACCTCTTCCAGTACTCTCATTGATAACGTTTTTGTTGATCAGAGTAAAGTCAACCATATTAATATTGAAATGGTTATAAATGGTCTGTCTGACCATGACGGACAACGAGTTACTTTCAACAGCTTGGGAATTCCTCTGAGTGACACCTCACTTAGATGGAAAACAGTAAGGAAAATAAGTGAGGAAGCTATTCAAACGTTCAGATCATGTCTTCAGCATACTGACTGGACACCTGTTTATCTAGCAAAAAGTGCTAATTCAAAATACAATTTATTCACAAATGAGATAGCAGGTACCTTTGAAAGTGTATTTCCAAAGTAGTCATTCATAGTCCAACCTGCTAGGTCTGCAAAAAAAAAAAAAAAAAAAAAAACCATGGCTCACTAAGGGCATCATAGCTTCCTGTCAGAGAAAAAGACAACTCTACATAGCATCAAACACTTCTAACAACCCTGCTCAGCTAAAACATTATAAAATCTACTGTAAAATTCTTGCCAAAGTAATTAAAAACTCTAAAAGTATGTGTATAGTATCTAAAATTACTAATTCTGAAAATAAAATTAAAACAATCTGGAATGTGATAAAGAGAGAAACAGGGACTGTAAACTACACCAAAGACAAAAATATTGTTTTAACTGTTGACAACTCAGAGATAACTAATAGTGAGGAAATTGCTGAAATCTTTAACCAACATTTTTTAACTGTCCCAACACAGATAGGTTGCCATGGTTCTGTAGATAAAGCTGCCTGTATAATGAAAAATAATTTTCCAGAACCTTTCAGTCAAACAAGTGTGCTTCCCATTACTGCCAATGAAATCAAAAAAAATCATACAGTCTTTGAAAAATAAACATTCTGCTGGTATCGACGATATTTCAAGCAAGCTGTTGAAGGCTTGCTGTAGTAGTGAAGTGGCCGAAGTTCTGTCTCACATCTGCAACACATCCATGCAACAAGGAGTGTTTCCAGACAGAATGAAATACTCTGTTGTCAGGCTCCTGTACAAAGCAGGGGATGCTACAAATGTGTCAAACTATCGCCCTCTCTCTCTATTAACAACATTTTCAAAAGTCCTAGAAAAAGCTCTGTACAACAGGATTGTGGCACACCTTGGTGACCTGAACATCATTAACAGTCAGCAGTTTGGTTTTCAAAAGGGAGTTTCAATAGATAACGCAATTTTCTCATTCACAAATGATGTTCTAGAGTCTATAAACAGCAAGAGGCTGCCAATTGGTGTCTTATGCGACCTATCAAAGGCGTTCGACTGTGTAGATCACCAGATACTCTTCAAGAAGGCCTGTCATTATGGAATTACAGGACGTGTAGGGAACTGGTTAAAATCGTACCTCGAAAATAGGAAGCAGAAGATTATTCTAGATGTTTCAGATAGTGTATCACAATATATAGTGGACTGAGTGGGGAATTGTGCAACATGGAGTGCCACAGGGATCAGAGCTTGGGCCTTTGCTGTTCCTCATGTATGTTAATGACCTGCCTTTATCCATCAATAAGCAGTGTAAATTTACAATGTTCGCTGATGATACAAGCATTGTGGTGGATAATGTATCAACTACTGACTTAGAATCAGAGGTCAATGATATCCTTAAAGAAGTTCTGGGTTGGTTTAGTATTAACTCCCTTTCACTAAACCTGGAAAACCAATTTTATCCAGTTCCAGACAACCCACAAAAACCCAAAAGAAATAGTTATCACACAGAATGATCAGCTGATAAAGCAAGTGTACTTATCAAAATTCCTAGGCGTATATGTGGACAGTAGGCTGAACTGGGAACATCACGTTCTACAAACGCTAAAACGGCTGACGTCGGCAACATTTGCTTTACGAATTTTGTCACGCTTCAATGACATTACCATCTCAAAGTCAGCTTACTTTGGCTATTTTTATTCAGTCATGTGTTATGGCATCATCATCTGGGGCAATACACCTGCCGCAAAGAAAATCCTCACAGCACAAAAAAGAGCAATAAGAATCATTTGTGGTGTACCCCCATGAACCTCATGTCGAAATCTTTTTAAACAACTTGAAATACTCACAGCAACATCTCAGTACATATATTCACTGATGTGCTTCATAATAAATAACCCCACTCTGTATGAAACGAATTGCCTACATTATGAACACAACACCAGAAGAAAAGAGGATTTCCACTGTGAGTTAAAGGACTTGACACTTATTCATAAAGGGGTAAAGCACGCTGGAACGAAAATTTTCAATTCCCTACCCAACAGCATCAAAAGTATAAGGAGTAGTACATCAGTATTTAAACGTAGCTTGAAAAATTATTTACTTGAGACCTCACTTTATTCACTAGAGGAATTCTTTCAGAGAAATAAGTAAAACCCAGATTGGAAAGATGTTTTTAAATTTTTTGACACTGTTTACTGTTAAACTAATGTAATAATGCCCTAATGTGAAAATTCCTGTTTTCTCTCATTTCCATTTTTGGGTCACTTTTAAACCCAAAGTGGGAAGTTTTGATTACTGTTCAAGGTTAAAATAAATGCAATAATGCCCTAAATACGAAACTGCTATCTTCACATTTATGTTGACTAGTTTTTAAGCTAATAAGTATGACTTTTGTGCACTGTTATTAATACTATAACAACGTCTTTATTCTATGTATTTTATTATGTATATTGACACATTCCACATCTGAGTGACTTGCTCACATGTACAGATCTATGGAATAAGTATACAAATAAATAAATAAAAACGGTGAATTACTATTGTTGCTACGGATGCAAAGAAAAATATGTGATAGGAGGGATAGTAACTTTTAATTGGCAGTGACTGTCCCTGCTGTAATTTACCAGAATGGCTGGAGAACTTTGTGCGATTTTTACACCCTGTGTCAAAATCTAAATTACTCTGCTACCAAGCCACCCCAAATCTGTGTCTGTGTCAGCTCAAATGGAGCCACTTGTGGTATGTACGGAGGATGAAGTAAGCAGAGAATAGTATTCATTACCTGAATATATTCTTGTAGGGCAGATATAACTGCTTCACAAGTTTCCATAACAATTTTGCTGACTGTGTTTGCTGACATTACAGCACCAAATTTCAAACATTCAAATGACCTGCCCGTCACTAGAAATCTCAAACTTACTTCCACTCTGTCTTCGACTGGAATTGCCTCCCTCATTAACATATTTAGCTTCTTTGTCTTATCTTGTATCAACAATAATAGTTTGTCATACGAGAAAGGTCTCGTCTGAAAATAGTTCATCAAAGCTTTCGGGTCTCTGGTTCGGATTTCAATAAGTAAATTCATGTGAGACCAGTTGCTCCTTTTTTCTATTTTTAAACCATTCTCTGATTCCTTTTTCTCTTTTAAATGCTTTCTGTTATTGTAAGCTACAGCTAATATAATTGCAGCACACGCTTTCTCCTAAGCATTCAACATGTCACTCTCTTGAAATCACATGCTAACTGACAGTTTTTGTCAATATTATTGATAGTGTGTGAGGTCGCTTCAATATACTGGTGGTTTGACAAACTAATATTGTCAATACATACTGAACGTGTACAGGCCCCTTAAATAAACATTTGAAATATAACATACCTCTCTTTCTGTGGTACTTATTCCTGTTACACTTCACATGATCTTCCAAATATTTTAAGTTCATTATACTGTCACAGAGTTGGTACATAACCGCTGTCTGTGAAAGAACCAGACACACTGCTCTTCCTTATCTTACTACTTTCACACCTGAAACACACATGCAAAATGTTGATTCTTTTTTTTTCCATGGCATCCTCTGTAACTTTCCTGACACCCAGGCATTTCTGTCATTTTTTTTTATGGCAACAGACTTTCTACTTTTGTCCATGTATTCATTGCAGTGTATCTTCCACAGCTCTGAAATTCTCTGTACAGAGAAATAAACTGTAAAGTATATTCCTTCTCAGCCATGAAAGTAATTTCGAATCATCAACAAACACATGCGGTCATGGTTGACGGTTGGCTGGAAGGCGGCTGACCAATCACAGCCATCAAGCAAGAAATGTATTACCAGCTGCTGACAAAAATGAAAATCTGGTTCGAACCCAGATTTCCTGCTTCGTGCAAGCTGTCACCTGAACTGTTTTCGTTATCTGAGCACAACTCACAGCCAGAAGCAAACTTCCCTATGTCGATGTCCATGTCTCATATCTGTATATTTTATGTCTTTCTTGGCAGCTATAGTCGCCAGTGTCTGTTTCTTCAGAAATGCACGCATGCCTGAGGGAACACTCAATCATATTACTTTACAACACTTGCATCACAATTTCGTAGCCATCAAGCATGTCCATCAATCCAAAGCCCCATCACACATGGTGTGGGTGTCAAATCTCGTGAGTCAGAGTGACATTTCTTGTCCTTCATGTGATACTTGCCAAGCAGCTTTGATCGTCTACAGGCCACTTTATATTTTTTACGATATATTTCTGCGATCTTTTCAGTTAGTTAAATGACAGATGAGGATGTTACAGTAAGAATAGCACTAACTGTTTTTCTTCAATGGTTTTGTTTTAGACTTTCTGAAATGGAAATCGCAAGAGAGGAAAATTAAAAGTAGTACTGTCGTGTTATAGTGTTACACACTTAAAGGATGGCACTGCAAAAACCACCAATGTGTGACACAGAAGTCATAAGGCCAAAGGTTATGCAAGTTCCTGGATACTTGCAAGATGGGGAGCCACTGCACTACTGCCATTGCACTTCTTCACCAAGAAAACAGTGGAATTTGTAGTACCATTTACTACAGAACATGTTTTGGTCATGAACAGAACTTCCTTTCATGCATCTCTCTGATAGAAAGGTCATTGCTGGTTAGTTTTAGTTGAATTGCAGAATGCTGGTGTCCTTTCAAGCATCCTCACAACATGAGATTCACACCTGTCTTCAACATCTGGTGTGAGATTTTATATACCTATTGCCAAGCTTGGTTTTAATTACATGTAGTTGCCTTGTTACTTTTTTGATTGTGACTGAACAAATGATTTTTTTACTGTTGATAAAATGAATATTGTTAAGTGTGAGTGATCTGGAGCAAAAATTGAATCTACTGATTACGAGTTCATAAGAATGCAATGTTTGATGGCAGCACGAGTGTAATCTTAAGAGACCAGACTGTTGTGATCCATATTAAGGGCAATAATGGTGACTATAATGCCATGTACTAGGGTGTGTGAGAACAGCTGTAATACATTGCAATGATTCAAGTGTGGAAAAATGTTCTGAAATACTTACATACTGCCTTTTACTTGGATATAGTAATTTGTTTCATAAGAATGGATCACTAATGCACCTGCAGACACTAAAGGCAACATATTTAATTTATTCTTTCTTGTCCATCATGTTAACCCTTTCTGTGCCTGTGATTTCAAATGGCACCATTAAGTATTCCGGGCTTCTTTCAGCTTCCAAATGCTTCAATGATGGCATTTGGCATAAATTTGAGTATTTCTTCTGAGTTTGTCTAACAGATTGCAGGGACGTTTGATTTCATGGCTCCTCGTTTCATGTACAGAACAAAGAAGCACCACGAGTTGAGCTGCTGTATTTGTTAGTGAACAGTGTGTATAGTGTCTTGTTTTGTTCTGTGTACACCATAAGTCTCTGCTATGGAACCAACTTTACACGATTCCTGAAGGGTAAATGAATGAAATACATTAAGTTTACAATACAGGTGTGTATGGAGTTTCTTCAGTAATTACACGACAAAATTTCTTATGATGCCACTTGCAGTTATTGATGCAATAGTATGTATGAGATATGCAAAAACGAATTTGTATCACAAGAGTGTATTGTGTTTGTTCTCATATAATATTTCATAGTTCTCATTCTTGCATCATATTTGCTTTATAGGTTAAGTGTAGATAACGTGAAACTCTTTGGGACAATGAAATTCTTCTTCTTCTGCATGGCGATGAATCTAAAATATTATCAGACAATGAAATTAGTTTGGATGATGGAACAGTGCAACAAACATTTTCTCAACAGACACAAGTTGAACTGGGCATTTTAGATGGGTCTCTTACTGACTATGAAACTCCCCTATGAAACAGCCTGAAACTTTAGGAGCAGTACATGCAACCTGCCTGAGCTATACATGGGTATCCAAGGATCTGCAGGCTATTGATGTTTAGTGTCCTGTGCAGTTCTCAGATCATCCAAGTGAAGCACATGTTCCCCACCAATAATTTGAAAGTTTTATTGATGAGATTATAATTGAAAATTTAGTTACACAGTCTAATCTATACCAAACTCAAGTTCAGGTTAAAGCATACACACTAACGCCAATGAAATGGGACAGTTCATTGGCAGTGGTATTGTGAGTGTTTCCAATTACAAGACGTATTGGGCAAATGAGACAAGGTGTAATCAAATAGCTGAATGATGCCACCCCATTGAATATCCAAGTTGTGGAGGTGTTTGCATGACCAACACCCTTACAAGTTGTTCAAGGTTAGGCCATTTTTAGATCAACTGAAGAACAGTTTTCTCAAAACTGAAATTGAAGAATACAAAAGCATTTATGAACTTATTATTCCTCTAAAATCACATACTTCTATGTGCTAGTATATGAAATCAAAGCCACACACATGGGGCATAAACGTATATCCTCAAGCTGATGTAAGTGGCTACATCTATGATTTTATAGTGGATCTTGGGAAGGAAACAACCACTGCAAGCAATCCTGCGTTAGGAATGAATGGAAACGTAGTGATGCAGCAGACTGAGAATTCTACGCATGCCAGTTTCAAAGTATTTATGGAAAACTGGGTTACTTCCCTCAACCTCACAGTAAAGATTAGAAACCATAAGAAAAAACAGATTGGGTGGATGCAAACTGAAAAATGATGCAGAGATGAAAAACCACGGCAGAGCAACCTGTGATTACAGGGTAGATGAAAAACACAACATTATAGTTTTCATATAGTTTGACAATAAAGCTGACCACCTGACTTCTACTTATGAAGGCAAGGAACCTTTTGAAAATGTGGATTGTTGGAGTAAAAAACAAATTGTATTTAGAAGTTCCATGTTCCAACACACTGCAGGAGTATAATATGCAAATGGGAGGAGGGGACGTCCAGATATACTGAATAACCATAAAAAGCAACAGGTACGACCTGAGAATGATTTTCCATTTCATAAATACGGTTCATGCGAATGCTTGTCTACTTTACAGGTGACACTGTGGCCAGAAATATGAGAAATATACGCCACTGCTGAAGTTTCTAACAAAAACAGCAAGTGCCTTGCTGAAGAAAGGAACTGGTATACCAGCAAGAAAGAGGGGCTGTCCAACTACAGACACTTTAAGACCACCTGCACCCAAAAGAAAGCCTATGGCAATTCACCCAGTTGCCGATGTGCACTCTGACCACATGGGACACTGGCCAGAGAACTTAGATTCAAAATCAAGATGCAGACTTTGTAAAGGCCTGTTCAAGAGTCAAATGCTCCAAATGCTATGTTGCATTGTGTTTTAACAAACAACTGTGTCAGATATTTTCATTGTAAAAACATCAGTAAAAAATCAATTTTGTAGCATGATTTTGTGTAAAAAATAAATGTAAGATCCAAAGAAACATACTGTTTTATTCCATAACTGAACAATAAAAAGTTTTAACACATTATAATAAAATAAATAAGAAATTAGTTTATGTATTCATACCAATTACTTTAAACCTAAGCAATGCTTACAGCAAATTTCAATGACAATAATGCCATTTGGATTCATTTTACTTTTTAACCAATAGCTTCCTAAGAACTTCCGCAATGCATATGGCGTATGTACAACATATAGAGTAAATATTCATTTTAAAAATTCCAATTTTTTTTTTTTCTAAATTCAATCCACAAAGGGTTGGCAAATGTAGTAATGGATTTGATACCAGATTACAGCACTAGATGCAATGTGTTTTATTTTTAAAAACTATAATTGGTTTCAGCCACCAGGGCCATTTTCAACTGGTTATGAGCCTAGCGTCTTGGATGTGTATAAGCACAGACTATGCATACACCTCCAAGACACTAGGCTCATAATCACAGTAAATTATCTTGGTGACAAACTGATCGTGGTTCTTAAAAATAAAACATACTACAACTGATGCTGTAATCTGGCCTCAAATTAATTTCCATCAACAGGGTGAAGCCAATTTCATAAACTTATTTTATTTGGGTTAGTTAACTGCATTGTTCTTTCTGCAAAGTGTCTGCATGTACATACTCGAAGGTAACTTCTTTGTAGCAGGGGTAATTTTGAAATCTGGCAGGTAAAAATGCTGAGGAGGTGACTCTCCAGGGAATTCTGGATGATGTGAGGGACTTTATTCACTCCAGTGCAGTTAAGAGGATACATCCCCTGACTCAACATGACCTCCACATCAAAGGAGACTCCCCCATTGGTAATTCTCAACAGCTTAGCATTGATGAACTGAGCTTGAGTACATGGTTGGAAAAAAATGAAATATTGTGTTCTCTTCTATATGAAAGAACGTGAGGACAGGGACGATTTTTAGAGCACTGATTCAGTGACAGTATTAGTGACAGATTACCAGTAACAGTTACTGCAGAAAATTAGGCAAAATAATGTCTGTGTAGACTCCACACAGTGTACATATGTCTACAAGTTGTTAGTGACAACATTGTTCGAGGTACACAATTTTGATTCAGGTATAGCTGCAGCCTCCGAGTGTCAGATCAGGAGAGTACTTTCACAATGACTCAGGACTCACAAAAAATACAAGTAATCTGCTGTGCGCTCAGCACGTACACTTCAGCTGTCTGAATAATTTGAAAAAAGTGCATGGCACTGAAGAAAAGAAAGCACTGATGTACAAAGCTCTTCATACACTGCTTGATGTAGGGGACACACAGTTTTAATGAGCTGTTGGAATTAGTTGTTAGGCAGCTTCAAGCAGATGAAGATATTAGAGACTTTGGTTTGTATTTCTCTTCAAATTATTTATTTCAGCCACAGGAGTGGACATATCATTACCATCACAAATTTGGCATAAACACTAATATGCAATATGAGGCCATGCACAGTGTTGAAGTAATGTTACCTAAATGGAAAAACAAGCAATAGACTTGACAAACTACTTGTTTTGTTAATGAAATTAGTAAGTACAAACTATTTGATCAAATGGTTAAACTATATAATGGTGCCCATTCACACAGGCTCAAGCTTACTGAGGCTTGTCACAAAGCTTCATACAATGTTAAGAAGAATGACTAGTCAACACTGATGACACACAGTCTAATGTGAAGTCACAAACACAGAGTGGCATTGCACATACTGTGATTTTAAATAATATTGAGTGTAAACTACAGTGAAAGTTGATATGTTACAATTGCAATTTAAGTGTAAAAGCTTTTAGTTGTACCTGTGTGGATGATTTAATTCATTTGAAGATATGTACATCATTCATATAAATGATCTATGCTTTACATTCTACTTCAAAATTTAAACCAAGTGAAACAACAGTGATTGAAGAGGCTTCTGCCATTTTGTGTTCAGTAAGAGCAAATAGTTATGTTCATGAGAACACTTCTTTGGCCCAGGAAGTAGTGTCCACATATCAGATTTTGAAAAACCGTGTCAGTTCAGGTAAAGTGTGTACAATAATCCTGAAATCAATGCAAAAAGATGCAGCACATTTTGCTGTCAGTTTTTTGGTCAGATTGCAGGGAAGCTCTACATCACCCCCGCAATGACAAGGTGAAAGTGCTGTGAAGATCTGGTAAATGCAACAAAGGGTGATTTCAAGAAACCAACCCTTGCCAAAAAATCAAATAATGATCTTGCACTGAGGCAGCCAGAAATGGAAATATTAAATATTCATGTTGATTCTGATCATAAGTACTGTCAGAACTAAGTTTTAGATGTGTGTGATGCTATACATTACATGGTTTGTAGGCCTACTGGGGAAACCCGCCACATAAAACAAAGAGTAATGCATCGTGCTTAGAACCTCTGTTGGTGATGCGGAAAGCCATGTGATACTAATAAAGAAAATAAAAAAAAAAACATCTGTTGCAAATTTGTCTGTTTAAATTGATATTTTTAACCTTTTACTTATATGTGTAATTAAAAACTTTTCACCCACCCGGGTCGTTGCTCGCCAGTCCACAGTAGTTGCCCCGGAAGAATCACTGTCACCATTTCATTTTGGCACGTCTGCACCCCAAGAAGGGCCTACCTTCCATAAATATTTCCCCAATGACCTCACTTCCCAAACCATCCCTAACGAAGACTCTGTCCTCATAACATACCCCTATCCCTCCCTCCATACCGACCTCATCAAAAAGATCTCCCATGTCATCTCTACACCTGTGCCACCCTCACACCCTACCTTGTCCCCCTCTCCCTGTCAGCCCCAACCCCCTTACCATTCTGCAACCCTAACTGCTGTGATCACAAAGCTCAGCCCCATGGTTGTGGAGGCATAGATGTTGGTGGAACTGAATGCAACCCCACCCTTTAAATCGTTCCACCCGCCGCATTTATAATGATTCCAGACCCACCTTCCTCATGCATATCTTCGCAGAATCTGCCTCTGCCATTGACAACCTACTCACCCAGGGAGCCCTCATCTGTAGCTGCCACCACCCTCTTGACTCTTACCTCTCCCCTCCCCAGTTCTACCACTGCCAAAAATTCCTGGTTTACAACAATCACCTAACCTCACCTCCACCTGTGAAAATTCTCTCACCTGCCCCCACTGCGAAGTCTCTCACTTCCCCTCCTTCCCCTTGCTTCCTCTCCATCCTGGTGTGATGACAGTTATCACCACCTTTATTGAAACATCCGTTCCTTCCCTGCTAACAAACCTCTCTTCACGCATATCCTGTTCAAGCACCAACTTGATGGCTTCATCCTCAATGAAACCTTCCTCCAACATCACCACTTTATCTACACCTTTCCCTCTGCCTTGTGGGCAGAGGTATGAAATTACAATAAAGGGGGTGGGGAAACAACAATGGAGAGTTCCTGTCATCGAGAACTGGCCACCTCATGTGCCAACTGCACTGCTATCCCTCATTAGCTCTGAAGCTTCATTTATAGTGCTATCCCTGTAGATTGTTTATTTTCTGCCCGACTCTTGGGCACCAGCTGGAGTTAAGATTGTTAGTGTATGTGTCATCCCACAGGAGGAGTGGAAGGTAGTTTGTGTGTAATTTTTGTTCTTTGTGTACAATGCTGAAAGAAATGAAGAACCACTGTGATCTACCAGGGCCAGTCATTAAGACCCAATCAATCTAGGAACATTTTACCAAGATTGTGTCTCTTACAGCCCAAATCTATTGATAAGAAATAGATGCCTACAGATTATGTCATACTTCCATTTGGATGATAATTCACTGAAAATCAAGCAAGGTGGACCTGGTATGACCCATTAAACAAGGCCCGTCCTCTGATTGAAACCATCTGTTTACGGTTTCAGCAGGCGTATATGCTTGACAAAGACATAACGGTTGATGAAGTTACATGTAAATACAGAGGCACAATTTATTTCAAGCAATACACTATGTTATCAAAAGTATCTGGACACCTCCAAAAAAATATGTCTTTTATATTAGATGTATTGTGGTGCCACCTACTGCCAGGTGCTCCATATCAGCGACATCAGTAGCCATTAGACATCGTAAGAGAGCAGACTGGGGCGCTCCGCAGAACTCACGGACTTTGAATGTGGTCAGGTGATTGGGTGTCACTTGTGTAATATGTCTGTATGCGAGATTTCCACACTCCTAAACATCCCTAGGTCCAATGTTTCTGATGCGATAGTGAAGTGGAAATGTGCAGGGACACATACAGCACAAAAGCGTACAGGCCAACCTCGTCTGTTGACTGACAAGAGACTGCGGACAGTTAAAGAGGGTCGTAAAGTGTAATAGGCGGATATCTTTCCAGACCACCACAAAGGAATTCCAAACTGCATCAGGATCCACTGCAAGTACTATGACAGTTGGGCAAAAGCTGAGAAAATTAGGATTTTATGGTCGAGCAGCAGCTCAGAAGCCACACATCACACCAGTAAACGCCAATGATTGAACAGAGGAAAAATGTTGTGTGGAGTGAGGAATCACAGTACACAATGTGGTGATCCAATGGCAGGGTGTGAGAATGGCGAATGCCCAGTGAAAGTCATCTGCCAGCGTGTGTAGTGCCAACAGAAAAATTTGGAGGCTGTGGCGTTATGGTGTGGTCGTGTTTTTCATGGAGGGGACTTGCACCCCTTGTTGTTTTGTGTGGCACTATCACAGTACGGGCCTACATTGATGTTTTAAGCACCTTCTTGCTTCCTACTGTTGAAGAGCAATTCGGGGATGGAGATTGCATCTTTCAACACGATCACGCATCTGTTCATAATGCATGGCCGGTGGCAGAGTGGTTACACGACAATAACATTCCTGTAATGGACTGGTCGGCACAGAGTCCTGACCTGAATCTTATAAAACACCTCTGGGATGTTTTTGAATGCCGACTTCGTGCCAGTCCTCAACGACCAACATCGATACCTCTCCTCAGTGCAGCACTCCATGAAGAATGGGCTGCTAATCCGCAAGAAACTTTCCAGCACCTGATTGAACGTATGCCTGAAAGAGTGGAAGAATGGGCTGCTAATCTGCAAGAAACTTTCCAGCACCTGATTGAACGTATGCCTGCAAGAGTGGAAGCTGTCATCAAGGCTAAGTGTGGTCCGACACCATTTTGAATTCCAGCATTACTGATGGAGGACGCCACGAACTTTTGAGCAAGGTGTCCAGGTACTTTTGATCACATAGTGTATGTGTCACAAAAAACAAGCAAATATGGTATGAAATTATATAAGCTATCAGACTTTACTAACTGTTTCTATGTGGAATTTTCAAATTTTCTGTGATTGAAGAAATTTTGTGTTTGACATTGTGAAAAACCTGCTTGGGACCCTAGCACATAAGGGGCATACATTATGCATCGATTTTTTAAAACAGCCCTATTCCTGCAAGACGGTTAGAACAGGAGAAGACAGGCTCAGCTGAAACAGTAATGAAGAACAGGCAGGGGAATATGCCTCAGGCACTGAAATTAACTTACATACAAACGGGAGAGCACATTTTCCGTAGGAATGGGAACCTTTTAGCTGTATGCTGGAAAGATAAAAGAAATATATACATCCTAAGCACAAGACATCAAACAGACATCCTCATCGAGTCGAGATGGCAGCTGCAATGTAATATGTGTTAAGTTTGGCTTGTGAATTGTAGTTGAATTCTAAGTGCTCTCACAAGAATTGTTGTCTGGTACCAGTGGAAACTGTGTAAACAACAGCGTTTTGTGCAGCAGTGTTATTTTTTCTGGATTCCACCAATATCTACGCTGGAAAAATGGTAAACAGGAAAGTCAACAGCAGCACGTCCAGCAGCGGGAAGCAGCAGGTGCGGCGGGCCTGCTCTCAGCGTAAGGTGAGGCCGCGGCTCCCAGTATAGCAGAGCTTGTCCGCACTGCGCTTCATGATACAGACATTCTCAATCTGATAGCAGGCACTATACCAGATGCAGTAACGGCAGCAGCGTGAAACTGTTGAGGCCCATACTGCTGAAATTGCAACATTAAAAAAGTATGCATCTGAGTATGAGAAAAAGACACGAGAGTTGGAAGTGAAACTATCTGCCATGATGGACAAGGTATAGAGCAGTACCAAAGGCAAAATAGTCTAGGACTGTTTGGCTTAACAGAAAATAAGGTAGACGACACAGACAATCTGCTTATACGAGGGGGACCCAAAAGTAACCGGAACCGTAATGCTGCACATCGTGTACTTGTAGTAGCAGGTTGCTCCACCAGAGGGTTGTAGTAGGAGCTCTGCTGAGTCATTCTGCCATGCGGCGTCACCCAACAGTGAAAAGTGTGATTTCTTTGGCAGTTCTTTGAGTGTGTGTACAGTGCCGACATAACACGACGAAATGGCTAGTTCTTATGAACAACATGCAGCAGTGAAGTTTTATTTCTTGCTCGGTAAGAACGCACCAGAAACTGTTGCGATGATTCACACAGCCTACAAAGACCATGCTCTTAGTAAAACTTAAGTGTACGAATGGTTTTCTCAGTTTAAAAAGGGAGAAATGATGGTTGAAGGTCAGTCCCGTTCCGGTCGACCTTCAACTGCTCGAAGCGAGGACAACATCGACAAAAATCCGTGATCTCATCAGTGAAGAGAAGGACAATCGACCAACTCAAGAACTTGTCTGGGTTGTCCTGGAGCTCAATTCAGCGCATCTGGACCATTGATTTGGGGATGTGAAGAGTGGCAGCAAAATTCGTGCTGAAGCTTCTTACCGGAGATCAAAGGGATCGTCACGTTCAAGCCTGTCTTGAAATGTAGGACGAGTTCAAAGATGATCCATATTTTTTAAACAAAATCAGATCCAGAAAGTAAACAACAGTCATCACAACGGAACACACCTGGCTCACCTCAACAAAAAAAAGCTCAACAAGTGAAATCGATGTTGATCTGTTTTTCACATCAAAGAGATCGTACACACTGAATTTGTCCCTGAAAACCAGACAGTAAACCAACAATTCTATTTGGAGGTTATGAAATGGCTTCACAGAAGTTTGTCGTGAAAATGTCCGGCTTTGTGGGGTTCTGGCGTGTGGCTCCTGCATCACGACAACGCTCCCGCGCATCCCCCAGGGGGTCCACAACTCTTTTGTGGATACGTACATGGTGAGCATGGGGCCCCTAGCTAGTGCAATTCTCGTGCGTTCCTGGGCTGCCCTACCCCCTTCCCCATCCCTCCTCATCCACAATCCTTCACCCCCCCCCCCTCACCTCCCCTTCTTGGGAGTAATGTATCAAGCCTTCGTCCGGAGACGGACATTTGCAAACTCCAGGTCCCTGTTTCCTTCGTTTTTCTCCATCCTCACGCTTTCTTCCTCTATTGGTCTTTCCCTACGTTTACTCTTCTCCTTGCTTTCATGCCCTTACTTCTATCTCTGCCTCATTCTCCTCGTCTTCTTTTCCGTGCCTTATTCTCCGCTTCGGCGTTTAAGATTCTTTCTTCTATCCCTCTCTCTCTCTTTCCTCTGTTCTTTCCTCCCTGTGCATGTCTGAAGGACAACCCACACACAGCCGGTGATGTGGTAACACGTAGTTCCCCGCCCTGGGTAGACAAGTAAGGCATGCACGTACCCCCTGGTCAAGGCCAGCCCCAGGGAGGGGTGATTGCCTGAGATGTTACCTTCTGAACGTGCCGATTGGTCCCTCCGTCCGTTTCTCGGGAGGTGTGTACAATCACCTAAAGCAGGAGTACCACTTACAAACGACTCTGTGCACAATATCGTCGTGTTATCAAAGAAAGCAAAAAGGCTTGCTGGGTGACTCTCACCAGCTCATTCAACAGTTTTACTCTTCCTTTGGTTGTCTGGGGTGGCCTGCGCCGGCTATCTGGCACCAAGGTCCACTCCCCGATTTCTGGCCCGACTGTAGCGAATGAAGTCCTTGTGGATCCTGAGGATGTCTCAAATGCCTTCGGCCGGTTTTTCGCGGAGGTTTCGAGCTCTGCCCATTACCACCCTGCCTTTCTCCCACGAAAACAAGCAGAGGAGGCACGGCCACCTTATTTCCAGTCTTTGAATCGTGAAAGTTACAATGCCACCTTCACCGAGCGGGAACTCTTAAAGAGCGATCACCCGGTCCCGATCCTCTGCTCCGGGGCCTGATGGTATCCGTGTTCAGATGCTGAAGAACCTTTCTCCTTTGCGCCTATATCGCATCTGGACTGAAGGTCATGTTCCCACACGCTGGCGTGAAGCAATTGTTGTTCCCATACCCAAACCAGGAAAGGACAAACACCTTCCTTCCAGTTATCGCCCCATCTCCCTTACCAGCTGCGTCTGCAAGGTGATGGAGCGCATGGTAAATTCTTGATTGGTTTGGCTCCTTGAATCTCGATGCCTCCTTACCAATGTCCAATGTGGCTTTCGTAGGTGCCACTCTGCTGTTGACCACCTGGTTACCTTGTCGACCTTAATTATGAACGTTTTGCGTAAGTGCCAGACGGTGGCTGTGTTCTTCGATTTGGAGAAGGCTTACAACACCTGTTGGAGAGTGGGCATTCTCCGCACCATGCACACTTGGGGCCTTCGTGGTCGCCTCCCTCCTTTTATTAATGCATTTTTAATGGATCGAATGCTCAGGGTACGTGTGGGTTCTGTTTTGTCAGATGCCTTTCGCCAGGAGAATGGGGTGCCGCAGGGCTCCGTTTTGAGCGTGGCCCTTTCTGCCATAGCTATCAATCCAATAATGGATTGCCTTCCAGCTGACGTTTCAGGCTCCCTTTCGTGGACGACTTTACGATGTACTGCAGCGCTCAGAGAACGTCTCCTGGAGTGCTGTATTCAGCGTTGTCTAGATCGTCTATATTCCCGGAGTGTTGCTAACGGTTTCCGTTTTTCTGGTGAGAAAACGGTCTGTATGAACTTCTGGCCTTACGAACAGTTTCTTCCACCATCCTTACATCTCAGTCCCGCTGCTCTCCCATTCGTGGAGACAACAAAATTTTTAGGTCTTACATTTGACAGGAAATTTGGCTGGTCTCCACATGTGTCTTACTTGGCTGCTCACTGTACCCGTTCCCTAAATGTCCTCCGTGTTCTCAGCGGTACGTCATGGGGAGCAAATTGAATGGTCCTGCTTCACTTATATCGGTCCATTGTCCGATCAAAGCTGCATTATGGGAGCTTTGTCTACTCTTCTGCCCCACCGTCCATCTTAAGCCGTCTAAACTCTATCCCCCATTGGGGGTTACATCTGTCGACTGGAGCATTCTACACCAGCCCTGTTGGGAGTCTGTATGCCGAAGCTGCCGACTTATGTCAATGCATGACCACCCGTCATATTTCTCCTCCTTTGACGATTCCCTCGACAGCCAATACGGGCTATGTATGTCTGCCCTGTTACCCCCTGGAGTTCGCTTTCGTCCCCTGTTTCAGCAACTTAATTTTACCCTCCCTGCGACTTTTCGAGTGGATGAGAGCCCAACGCCACCTAGGCTCCAGGCTCAGGTTTGCGTTCACCTTGAACTCGGCTCGCTCCCAAAGGAGAGGACTGCGGATTTGATATACCGCTGGAGGTTTGTCGAGCTTCGTTAGAGGCTCGATAATAACGTCTTTATTTACACAGATGGCTCCAGGACTACTGCTGGCATCAGATGTGCCTTTGTCGTTGGGGATGATACCTTTCAATGCCGGCTCCTTGACCAGTGTTAAAGCTTTACAGCTGAGCTTTTTCCTCTCTATCAGGCTGTTCAGTATATTCGCCACCATCATCATTCTCCCTACGCTATCTGCTCCGATTCTTTGAGTGCCATTCAGAGTGTCCGTGACCCTTATTCAGACCACCCTCTCATGCAACGAATTCAACAGTCCCTTCAGTCGCTAGCTGATACTGGCGCTCGTGTCCTTTTTTTGTGGATTCCTGACCAAATTGCTGTGCCTGGGAATGAAGCTTCTGATGCTGCGGTCAAGGCTGCTGTCCTCCTGCCTCGGCCAACTTCATTTTGTGTCCCATCAACTGATGTTAGTGGGGTTCTTTGTCGGCGCGTTTCATCATTGTGGCATGAGGCTTGGTCCTCTCTCCATGAAAATAAGTTTAGGGCCATCAAACCGATCCCGACAGCTTGGACAACCTCCTCACGCCCTTCCCGGTGAGAGGAGGTCATTTTGGCCAGGTTGCGGATTGGGCATTGCCGATTTAGCCACTGCTACCTGTTGTCAGCTGACCAAGCCCCGCAGTGCCCCTATGGTCATCCATTGAAGGTGCGCTATGTTTTATTGTCCTGTCCCCGTTTTTTTTCCACTCTCGTGTTGTCCTGTGCCTGCCGTCTACCTTACAGGAACTTTTAGCTGATGACGCTCGAGCAGCTGCTCGTGTCCTTAGTCTTATTACATTGACGGACTTGTCCAAAAACATCTAACTCTTTTATTTTGTTTATCTGCGTCTTTGTAAGTATTTTCTGGTGATGCCCCCTTGCGTTTTTCTACGCAATTACTGCACTAACGTTTGTGACTGGGCGCTAATGACCTTAGTAGTTGAGCGCCCTAAACACACACCAGCAGAATGGAAACAGAACTGCGAGGGAAGCAAAGGATGTCAAGACAGATACTGTGAGTATTTTAATATGAGTGGTTTTGTCCCTTGGCAATGGGAGTCAATTAAGAACTTCAATTTTTGAATGTTAATGTATTTTCAAATTAATAAACACTAAATGCATACAATTCAACAATTATCATCAATTATTTGAGCTTCCATTATAATTTTCAGTATCTTATGTTTTGTCTTTCTCACAATCATCGGATTTCTTAAGCCCGTTTTATAGGAACGACTTTCCGCTCAAAATCGACTACTCGATTTGAGTGCGCATCAAGGGTCTGCATGTAAATCAGGAGCCAACCACGTCGTGAGTGGATCAGTGACATCAATGATCAACAGACTATGCCGAGTGAACATTCTGAATGGTGTTGTAAGTGTTTTTAGTTAACTTTTTATTCTCATATACAGCAGTTTGGAACAGTGCCTTCTATTGACAAAGTTAAGTTTGTCAATGCTGTTGGTGCTACCTTGAGATGAAGAAAGAGATTTTAGTGAATATTTAATAGAATATTGAGCATAGTTTTGAGATTAGGTATTAAATGCAAGAAGAAGAGAGAGATCGAATTGCATGTTTTATCAGTAAAGTAAAACATAGTTAACTTTTAGGGAATAACTTATATATTACTTGAAGTAATAACTACAGAGCCGTTCAGTGAATGTAGCATAGCTGGCAGTTATAGAACATTAGCTCTATTTAGTATGTGTATTTGTCCATTGCATCTATAACGGCAGTAACTGCTGCCGATATGTCTAGCCAGATTCACTGAAATTGTGCACTACTTTTTGCAGAATTAATTTCTTAAAATGCTTCATGAATGAAACATGTATTATACATCTAACTTTACAATTCATACTCAGCTTGTACATTTAAATGAACCATACATGAATAGAAAATTGAGCACTGTGCAATAAAAGTGCATATATTTCTGGACTGAGTAGAAGCAGTGACAATAATTATGACTGCGTGGTTTTTTTTTTTTATGTAGTTCATTTCACAGGTAGATTTCTCAGTGAGTTTAACAGTGTAATCTGCACTGGCATTGTAAAGAAGTGTTTTCTTGGGTGGTGGTTTATGCTGAGCCTGGTATTACTTTAATGATCAGCTTCTTTAGCAGTTAAATATATGTTAAAGAGTTGGAATGTTTCACAAATAGAAATGCTTGGCAGAGAAAGTATGTTAAGTGCTGTGAAAACAAATGTAATTTCCTTATTTAATTCCATTCATTCTGAAGGTTTTCTTCTGTATTTAAAAGTACTTCGCTTTGCTGGAGAGTTTCCTCAGAATATTAAATTTTAATTTAGGCACAATTGAGTGCAACATACTAAGTGCTCATAACTGCTTAGACTCTGGTACAAGATTTTTCAGTTCTTAAGACATGACAGCCACTACTTAACTTACCATTAACATACTCAATATTCCACATCACGTTTACTTCAGTTGTTGAGCTATTTGTGTGATCATCATTGTTCATTCCTTCGGCAAGTCTTCTTTATTTATTTAGAAGCTACATTAGTGCGTGATTCATAGTAAGCATGTAGGGAAGCCTTTGTGGTATTATACATTTTGTGGACAATACTCTAATTGTGGCTATAGGTTCTTATCCCTGCTGTTATCTATGTGTGATTGCTAGCTTTGCTTTTCCTTTGTACAGCTTTCAAAGGTGATGAGATACATTCTCTATGAAAAAGTAAATTTTTTCTTGGTAACCTGTTTTATAAGTTACTGTTTATTGTTCTCTACAAAGTTCTCTCTTAGGAGATAATATGTTGAAAGAAGCCAAGCTTCAAAACATTTTATTTAATCAAATGAAAAGTCACATTGTCATGAAATATTATAGTATTTCAATGCTGATATTAATCAAATTGAAACCTTTCTGTGAAGATACTCCTCCATGGAGTAAAAGAACTTGCCAAACAATACATCTTTAATTTATGAATGTACCTACAGTCAATAAGATACCCAGTAGTTAGAGTGGGCTTAGTGTGGCTGCTTTGCATGTCTACCTAAACCAGTCATGTAATACAGTTTTGTATACATATCTTCAGTGGGGCAAGTACCTCCCACACTCTGAAAGAAATTGTCTTCACAAAGGGAAGTCACATTCTACCCCAACACACAAAATGATGTGACAGATACAGCAAGCTTTACCCATAGTGATTAGTTGTAAATTCTCATAATTATTTTGCCATTCACCAAAGAATTGATCAGTTGCTATCCTTCCTCCTTCCCAGCCCAGATCCTGGATATACTCTAGATTTAGTTTACTTATCAATTCCACTACATTACTGTTAAGAGGTTTTTCTACTGGCATTGTACTCATGCTTAGCATTATTTTTAAAAACAGAGAAATATTGGTTAGAAGGGGTTAGTGTTTTAGTGCTAACTCCCCTCACCTCCCTTCTTCCCCCCCCCCCCCCCCCCCCAGTCCCCATTTACATGATTTCTTGGTTGTGTTGGCATACTGATGTGTAACATACCCTGAGGTCTGGGTTAGATTATGTGGTGTCAATTTCGTTGAAAGTTTGGGGAGCTGACATTTGTGAATGCAAACAAAATGTGTGGTAAGGATTGGTTTGTAGTGCAGCCTAATGCACCACATGTGACTCTTTTTAATCTGCAAGATGTTAATGTAATACCAGTACCATAACCAGCAAGTGTTAAGACTTGTGGGCCACAACATTACCATGAATACGAGTCAGCTACATGGGTATTCAATGTACCTGCTGAGTGTTAAATATCTTTGGTAGTGTGGTGAGACTAAAGTGAATAAAACAAATTGTCTGATAATGTATTTTACTCCATGGGATAGTATCTACACAATGTACCCTGTGCTTTCTTCCAGCAACTAGGCAGTTCTCTGTTTGTGTTGGTGGCAATGGGAGGAGAGTATTCTGGTATGTTATGGTTAAATAATATAGAGGTGTCAGCTGCAAAGCCCACTTATAATCTGACAGGAAATCCACAGGGTCTTCTCCAGTGTTAGCAGTTTTGTATGACTAAATGCCACCAACATCAATGTCATTGTCACTTAGCTCTGAAGTGGTGTGGAAAGTAAAAATGTGGAAGTACTCATAAATATTCTTCTTTGGAAGGAAAATACTTAGCACTGTATTCCAGTTGTTTCTGTGATGTTACAATCATTTAGAGATGATTAAGATGTATCTATTTGGAGTAAGGGACCCTTTTCCAGAAATGACAGTCAGACGTTATAGGTGGAAACCACTGATGCCTTTGACAATGACATTTTTCTAATGCAAGGTTTTTGCTTACCATACTTTGGGAGTAAGTAGTATGGATCAAGACAAGAAAAAAATTGTCTGGTAAACATGGGTCCTAAAACACATACCGGTACCTTAGTAGCCATGATCACTTAGTCGGTAGAAGAGATGTTTCATACTAGCAAATATGAATAAGTGTTTCTATAGCTCTTAAGGTGTGCACTTTCAAGCCCATGCATACTGAATTTTTTAAAAAAAAAAAAAAAAAAAAAAAAAAAAAAAAAAAAAAAAAAAAAAAAAAAAAAAAAAAAAAAAAAAAATATTGATTTGGTTTGTACTACCTCCTCCCAGAAATACAGAAAGAAAAGAGATTACAGTACAAGAGTTTCTCCGTCAGAGGTATGAGAACAATTTTTGCATTTGACTTACAGCTTTACTGGTTTTTGACTACGGCCTCTTACCTCAAAATGATACATTTACCTCCCTCCATCATATATCAAAGTTGGTAACATCATTACAGACTCTCCCTGTAATACTTTTATTTCATTGTTCAAGTGGACTGTCCCGATTACGGTGTGGTGAATGTTTGTACTAAGTGTAGTCAAAATTATGAATACTCTCTCCCAATGCAAAACCAAAGTAATAAGAAAAAGTATGCAATCGGATATACCATTTCTTCTACCTGTAACTATTAACACACACTGATGGTCAATGGTTTTCAGTTTTTGTTGAGGTTCTTTTGCTGGATATACAGTTTGACACATCACTGGCCAGTTACATATTACTTAACCACTTAATTGGTCTCCAGCTTAAATGAAATTTACTTCATTTTACTTACATAATTATTTTTTTACTTCTGAGCTGTATTTCACTCATTACTTATTTTCCAAAAAAATTGCTTGAATTACAATAATATGACACCCCTTCAATTACTCTTTACTAACCACTGGACACTAAACATTTGAAATAATTTGATATGTCTTAGCTGTAAACGGTGTAGAGAAAGCTCATAGTTCGGTGGATTGGGCAGTATAATATTTATGTTGACTGCTTACAAAAACAGCTTATTCTTGATGAGTTTTGTTTAGTGACACTTTCATTAATGTGTAATCAGACCAGATAGCAGCTTAATATCACTCACTGTGGATAGTACGAAAACTAGAGCAGAACTATGTTGAGTAATTGTTCATGGCATGAAAACTTGATTGCAGTAAATTTTTGGGTAACATTTGTGATAAAATGTGGTTGTTCAGATGGATAATGATATTGTCAATAAGGCTCATGAATTTGGAAATTCTCTTTTGAAATATGTGGCCTTGCGATCCATTTAATGTAGAAATGAATTCCAGTTTGCCATAATTCAACATTTAATGAAAAAACTGCAGAATAAAACTCTTCAGTATTTATGCAGTCAGTTCAGTTGAATAGCATCCTTGTAACTCATCAGTCATGTTTCATTAAAAGTCAGACTATTAGATCTGCATGGAACAATTTCAGGTATATGTTGATAAAATACACTCCTGGAAATGGATAAAAGAACACATTGACACCGGTGTGTCAGACCCACCATACTTGCTCCGGACACTGCGAGAGGGCTGTACAAGCAATGATCACACGCACGGCACAGCGGACACACCAGGAACCGAGGTGTTGGCCGTCGAATGGCGCTAGCTGCGCAGTATTTGTGCACCGCCGCCGTCAGTGTCAGCCAGTTTGCCGTGGCATACGGAGCTCCATCGCAGTCTTTAACACTGGTAGCATGCCGCGACAGCGTGGACGTGAACCGTATGTGCAGTTGACGGACTTTGAGCGAGGGCGTATAGTGGGCATGCGGGAGGCCGGGTGGACGTACCGCCGAATTGCTCAACATGTGGGGCGTGAGGTCTCCACAGTACATCGATGTTGTCGCCAGTGGTCGGCGGAAGGTGCACGTGCCTGTCGACCTGGGACCGGACCGCAGCGACGCACGGATGCACGCCAAGACCGTAGGATCCTACGCAGTGCCGTAGGGGACCGCACCGCCACTTCCCAGCAAATTAGGGACACTGTTGCTCCTGGGGTATCGGCGAGGACCATTCGCAACCGTCTCCATGAAGCTGGGCTACGGTCCCGCACACCGTTAGGCCGTCTTCCGCTCATGCCCCAACATCGTGCAGCCCGCCTCCAGTGGTGTCGCGACAGGCGTGTATGGAGGGACGAATGGAGACGTGTCGTCTTCAGCGATGAGAGTCGCTTCTGCCTTGGAGCCAATGATGGTCGTATGCGTGTTTGGCGCCGTGCAGGTGAGCGCCACAATCAGGACTGCATACGACCGAGGCACACAGGGCCAACACCCGGCATCATGGTGTGGGGAGCGATCTCCTACACTGGCCGTACACCACTGGTGATCGTCGAGGGGACACTGAATAGTGCACGGTACATCCAAACCGTCGTCGAACCCATCGTTCTACCATTCCTAGACCGGCAAGGGAACTTGCTGTTCCAACAGGACAATGCACGTCCGCATGTATCCCATGCCACCCAACGTGCTCTAGAAGATTTAAGTCAACTACCCTGGCCAGCAAGATCTCCGGATCTGTCCCCCATTGAGCATGTTTGGGACTGGATGAAGCGTCGTCTCACGCGGTCTGCACGTCCAGCACGAACGCTGGTCCAACTGAGGCGCCAGGTGGAAATGGCATGGCAAGCCGTTCCACAGGACTACATCCAGCATCTCTACGATCGTCTCCATGGGAGAATAGCAGCCTGCATTGCTGCGAAAGGTGGATATACACTGTACTAGTGCCGACATTGTGCATGCTCTGTTGCCTGTGTCTATGTGCCTGTGGTTCTGTCAGTGTGATCATGTGATGTATCTGACCCCAGGAATGTGTCAATAAAGTTTCCCCTTCCTGGGACAATGAATTCACGGTGTTCTTATTTCAATTTCCAGGAGTGTATTATATACAACAGTGTGTCATAAAGTTACTGGTTTGTCCTCTCTGCAGCCATGCTCAAAGCAACCTGATGTCTAATACGCAACTAAAATGAGAGATTTTTACAACTCTGGTACAGAAATCCCAATGACTGGGAAGGTGCCTGACAACTCAGTGATAGAAATCAACAGGACTGAGATCATAAATTTTTATGATGAGAGTAGTAATGTAAGTCGGATCAACAACATTTTTCCTTTTTATTGTACAGTAAGTAATAATTGATATACTAAAACATTTTTTCTTCCTTACGTCGAAAGCCCACCACGTACAATGAATAGTGAAGGCCCAGATATCACTATTGATGTAAGTAAAAGACTCACTTCAGGTGATGTTCATAACCTTCTACACAAATAAGTTTATTCCAACTTGCAAATACAGAGATTAAATCTTAACCTCCCAGCATTACTGTTATTGATAACAGTAGCCATTAATGAAATTAAACTAACTTAAACAGACCTCTTTAACACATTTTTTGATTATTGAATCTGGATGTGGTGGTAGTTAATGACAGTGCTGAATTTGAGGTGCCTAGTACTCCAGTTGCTTCTAGTGCATATTCCACTACACCAAAAATTCGGAAGAAGAGCAAGAGTGATAATAATCCCTTACTGGAGAACTGGAGACCCATCTCCAGATGCTTTGGGACACTTCATTGTGGAAGAGTTGGCACCCTACAAGTGACTACTGGACAGAACACCACACTTACAGGCAGAATTACATTCACTTCAGTGTCAATGCGAACATGCCATCGTAATGGGAGATATGAACGTAGGCCTGCTGA
Organism: Schistocerca serialis cubense; assembly: GCF_023864345.2. Taxonomy (NCBI): domain Eukaryota; kingdom Metazoa; phylum Arthropoda; class Insecta; order Orthoptera; family Acrididae; genus Schistocerca; species Schistocerca serialis. The sequence continues at coordinate 847,925,515 of NC_064641.1, read as the reverse complement.
GGCACTCCCTCCACAATAAACCTAAGAAGATAGTTTAGTTGTAATCACATGAACATTCTTCCATTACAACCTACACACCATACGGCGCACAGTCATACTCATATGTAATCGCAACGAAACGGACTGACAAAATAAGAGATGGTCAAACCTCGGCCTCAGGCCTCTCAGCACATGATATAATATTCCTGGACTACTCTACAGCAGACCCCAAACATCAAATTGCTTTACATAATTTGTGGGAACATAAACGTATTGATCTTGACATTCTAACAGCCGACTGCTCAGAAATCTCATGGTAGCAAATAATCAGAGAGCCTACAATCGACGGCAAAATTAATGTACTTGGTGATAAATTCACTGCCCTCTGCACCAGTATGAACAATCCGTGTAAGAAAATCCCTGCTCAATGGAAACTGGACTATGTCAAATGATGAATGAAAGGGACGCTGCCCATAGGAGTTTCAAGGTAGATTCGAAACCCAAGCGCTTCGAAGACTAGAGAAAGTTACAGAACAGATTGAAACGATGCATTTGCAATACCAAAACCAGGCACATTCGCTCCCTTGTATGTAGTGATATGATGGCCACAACTGTGTGGAAGGATCTCCGCAACTTGAGAGCAGAAAGGCAAAATCGGAAACTGCTTTTCATGTCTCAGCTAATGAATTCTTCGTTGCACATCTGAACACCCATACGGCTGATAATTACCATCCACAATAATCCCCCAACTGGATAACTATCCACAATACCTTCCATCTAAAACACGCAACAATAAATATGGCAAGAAAAGCAATAATGAGAATCTCTTCTGATGTGATAGGCAATGACAGTATCAGTATGACCATGATTAAGAATTTTAGTACCTGTCTTAACTGACATATTTAATTTACCCCTTGTGAACGGAATATACCCCATTGTATGGGAAAAATGCATAATCTGACCCATCCCTAAGGCCGGTATTACACTATCAAATTTCTTTGTCCAATATCTTTGTCAAAGAAATTTGATGGTGTAATAGGGAACTTTGACAAATGTCGTCAAATATTTGATTAAATCTAGGGCCTCGCTGTAGATTGAAGTCGCTTGTCTTCTGTTCACTGCAATGCGATATGTTACCAGGTGGAGCGCTAGCATCGCTGCAGCATTCTGTCATCTTTAGTGTGTTTGTAAACATGGCCGGAAAATGTAGTTGGTGTGCGTGGCGTCTACCACAAAATTAATAGAGATGTATGAAGCTGATGAGGCGCTTTACAATCTGAGGCACCCTGATTATAAAAATAGATTACGAAGATCGGAGAGCTACAAAAATATTGCGGAGGTTATTAGCCGTGTCATACGGCCCCGGGTGTACGGCTGAGGACATAAAGAAGAAAATTAATGGCCTCCGCACAAGTTACTCGTACGAGAAAGCAAAAGTACGTATCGACATATTTCTTTCTTTTTATTTATGCAAGTAAAGTTTACATGTCATACAAATGATTAGCATTAATTTGTTCACTGCAGCGGCTTGAAGCATACAATAATCTCTAAGTAACCTATAAGTAGTTTACATTATTTTCATTACTATTATTGCAGATGCATAAAAGAAAAAGTGGAGCCAGTGCACAGGCGGCGTATACTCCGCAAGTATACTGGTCCCAAATGCTAAAGTTCCTGGACCAGGCGACAGAGGCGGACGAGAGTGTCTGTAACATCGAAAGCACAGAAAGTGGAAGTGCAGTCTCCTACTACGGCAGACACTGTTTCCTGACGAGTGTACAAGTGTTTTCTTCTCTCAGTTAACAAGTTGTGCAGTGTGGAAGCAGCCAGTGTAATTGTGGTAACTTTCTGGAGGCAGATTAATGGTAGTAAGAAAAATCCTGAAAGGACTTGCAAGAATGCCAAAGCTGCTCTCCACTAATCTTCTTCCTCGTGACAGTCTGTAATTGAAAACCTTTTCTTCTTTTGTGATTCCTTTTAAGGGGTACGGCTTCATAATGTTATAACTCAGAGGAAAAGAGTCATCTGCCAGTACAACCATTGGGGTTGTAATGTTTGTGTTCCCAAGCTTCCTGCCTTCAGGAATGTTGAGAATAGATCGGTCAATGAGACATTCGCTTTAATTTGCTTTTTGGAAACGCTCCAGCATCAACAACACGCCTATTAGTTCCTACACCAACATACAAAAATTTGTAGGAAGTATCTACCATGGCAAATAAAATGATACTGTTGAAGGATTTGTAATTGGAAAAAGTGAGATCCACTAGCTTGTGGTCATTTAATATGAATATGCTTTCCACCAATTGCGCCTATAGTATTAATAACAGTTCCACTTCTCGAAATCCTCTGCAATTTGCTCCCACTTTTCTCTGCTTGTGGGTACCTGTAAATAAGATTTATGTATGTGCAAGGAAGTATGTAACCAATGGCTTTCATCTCTTATTTTATAGCATGAGATGCAGGCTCAACAAGAGCCTTCTGTTGCATGCAGCGAGCCACAGCCCCAGTAGCAAGAGTGGCCTCCCACATAATGAGGGAAAAGCACAACAGATGTGGCAACAGACGTCATTGTGGAGGCCAGCAGGACATTGAAGGCTGTGGCTGATATGGCCAGGACTCTGCCCCAGCCTGTCCCAGAAGACCACTACAGTGCCCTTGGCACCCACATCGCAGCAGAACTGTGCGAGATGGATTAATGTGGGTGGCAAGGAATTTACAACGGCCACAATGCACGGTTTGCAGCGATATTTAATGGACGGGTGGGATCTACTGCATGCGACAACTCAACAAGCACAACCGTCCGCCTCTGGGTATATCCAAGCTGCCTTGGTGCAGGCTGGTATAGAGGAGGAAGATTCCATCATTTTATATATATATATATATATATATATATATATATATATATATATATATAAAAAAAATCTCTCCAATCTTCGTAATCTATTTTGTAATCTTCATAGTCTATTTTTGTACTCAGGATGCCCCACATTGTAAAACCCCTTATCAGCTTCACTCATCTCTATTAATTTGTTAGTTTCAGACACCAATTGGTACATGCTATATTAATAAAATAAAAATTGTTCTTAGTGAACAAAGTGTATTGAACATTTATTTACCTTCAGACATTGGTCCTTTAGTGCTTTATAAATTGCTTCACACGTTTCAGGTATTATTTTACTTAATGTGTACTGTGGAATTCAAGTGCTGTACTGTAAGCTAGAGCGACTTTCTCCTGTAGCAAGGAGCAAAACTCGTTCAAGGTCACCCGCCAATATGGCGGCGCACACAGCCATATAGAAAACCCACCCACCTCCCCAGGGGTCGTAACCCCTGCAACCCACATTAGAGACAGATGCTTCAGTAGCTGATTAATGTTTTTAATTAAAAAAAAAAAATCTCACGGGATAGATAAGGATGGTTCGTTTTATTAAGGATGATAATATACAGTGACATCTCCTTGTACTTTAATATAATTTGTTAGTGCACCATCAATCTTAACCCAAATATTAATTCTTTCATTAGCATTAACACGTCTCCTGTTCTTTGTATACAAGGAAAAAGGCTTGTCAGTAACTACAATAGCTGTACCATAATTCCTGCAGATATAGCAGTTCTTAAGTGAATACTCTGCTTTGAGATATGAGGAATCACTTCACTGAGCACACACTGAAATGTATGCTCATCCATTCGTTAGTAATTTATGTATGACTTGGCGTCCTCCACTATAAGCTCACGTAACAAGTTTTGTTGAATGCTTTTATGTTCTCTTCACCCAGGTCTGTTTCCTTTTTTCCCCCCGCTTCTGTATCACATGTGCACACAGTGCAATTGTGGTGCAAGCAACTGCTGCAGTTAATAACAATTTGTAGTTGTCAGCCATCTTAAACTTTGACGAAAAATTTGATGACAGTGTAATACCCCTTCTAGCACTACATCAAAGATCTTTGTCAAAGCAATTTATAGTGTAATACCGGCTTAAGATCGAAAACCCGCAACTGCCTACTGATAACCGACCAATTAGCATACCCCCTGCTGTTTCCAAAGCACTTTAATATATTGTTCATGATCATATCACTGAACACCTGCATGAATTCAACCTACATGACAATTTTCAATCCGGTTTCGGTAAGCACCACAACACAAACACTGCTCTAATTAAGTAATTGAGCACCTGAAATATGCCATCGACAGCCGAAAGGCAACAATATTGACGCTACTAGACTTCAGTAAAGCTTTTGACACTTAACTTTGACATATTGCTCAGAAAAATGAGACAGCATAATTACTCTGATAGTGCAATGAGGTGGTTTGAAACTTACTTTAAAAAAACTGACAGCAATGTGCTGTCTGTGTAACTGAAAAATCTTGCTGGAAACATGTCTCCTCAGGATGCCACAAGGGTCTGTGTTAGGCCCACTTTTGTTTTCTTTATGTCAATGACATTTCGTCAGTTTTGTCGTCCTGTAAAAATGATATCTATGCCGACTTCCTCCAGCTTTATCTAAGTGTCAGACCTGAAGATGTAAACACTGCAATTGTTCAGATGAATGATGATTTATCTTCAGTACTAGCATGGGGGGAAAACCTGGGGCTTAAACTAAATGCAAAACAGACACAAGTAATCCTAATAGCTCATCGAAAATTAGTTAAGTTCAGATTTCCACGAACGGCCGCCTCCCATTCCTCTCGGCTGTATTCCAATACTATATCAGAAAACAGTTAAGATCTTTGGTGTAACTTTGGATGAGCGTCTCAACTGGGCAGACAAAACAGTCGCAGTGTACTTTAAGACACCCGCTTGCCTCTATGTTCTCGAAAAATTTCGTAACGTATTTCCACAGTAGGTGGGACACCAGCTCATGCAAGCCCTCATTCTACCGAATCTTCACTATTGTGATGTAATTGAATACTTGCCGGCAAAAACGTTGTAGCCCTCACTTTTCTAAGAAACCGGTTTGTCACGTATAAACGTTGTATGTGCCAAGAGTAAGGCGTGTATGAAGTTATGTTTGCAAATATGTACATTATGCGCCATTTTTCGTTTGTTTCCTATTCGTCGCGAGTGTCTCGGGTGCAAAAACGTTGTAAACATGGAGCAGGAACGTTGTGTGACGTTAAGTCAGAGCATGTGCGAAGATATACATAGGGGCTGGAAACGGAAAATTAAGTATAGTGAATGGAAAAGGAATGCGAAGTAACACAAGCGGAATTCGAGGCAACCATATTTGCCCCCCCCCCCCCTCCCCCAATAGCAAACTAGTACCTGGGAAATTTCTGCTGAACAGGAGGGTGCATAAACTTTGTATGCCAATCTAACACAATATTTCTGTGAAATGGGAGATTGCATACGTTATTTGCAAACATTATATTGTAATGCACTGTCGTAGCCTTTACCTTTGACATTAATGTGGCTAACTATACTTATCATTACGTCGTGCTCCCTTTATAGATTGCTACCTGCAAATGTAGATACCAGTGTAAAACACTAAAAATGGAGGACAACAGAGAGCTGTTCCAAGAATTCTACGCTTTAGATTATAATGCACAAACCAGACATTTGGCTTCGTCGTGCATTGAAATAGTAGACATGAAACGTGGGGAGACTGAGGAGACCATTTCGCGCGGACACGGCACATTCAAGTACCTTTTAACCCTCTACTGCCCACCGCGACTCTGAAGTCACGTCAAATTTTATCGTTATATTTGGCATTAGAATCGTTATTTCTTTCTTGACCAGTTAACCTTGAGTGTTACAATATGGCTGCTTTATATTTAGGTTGTTTGCACTGTCACCAGAATAATATTATCATTGGTAGGTAGCATTGAATGTTGGACTGCAGTCATTTGTCGTCTTCCTGTGCTGGTGCAAGTTTAGCTATTATTTACAGTGATGCTGTTGTCATTTATCATGAAACAAAAATACTTAGTTAGAAATGCAAGTATTATTCTTCATTATAAACACTGCATTTCATGGAACTATAAATATTGCATGTGCTATGAGCGAATTTGGGTCCGTTTCTCTGAAGCCACGTTGGGCAATAATGGAATCATAACCTCACTTTGTTACAGAGTCATGGAGCCTAATAAGTTTTATGGAAAACGTAAGAAAGGTGAAGAATATGAAGTTATAATTATTCCTGCATATGAATCAGAAGATTCTGTCTTAGATTCAGATTGTGAGGGTGATATCGATATAGTAGAAAAGCGTCAAGGTGACATAATTATAGGCGAGAGTGATAATGATAGTGCAGAGGACGGTGATAATGCTCTACTTGTGAATAATGAAAGTGATAACGAGAATGTTAGTGATGAATTTCAAGTCAATTATGATTGGAGACATTCTAGCAATCGTATTATTCGTCCTGTTCAACCATGGAAGTGTTGTCTCCCTTGTGCACTGGAAGAACCTCATCTACCTATGACCTATTTTAGGCAGTTGTTAGACGATAAAATTGTGGAAAATGCTGTAGATCAAACCAACTTATATGCAATACAGAAAGACATTTCTAAACCAATAAACACTGGTAAAAATGAGACTGAACAATTTTTTGGTTGTTGTATGTACATGTCCATTTATGGACTTCCATCGTCTCGTATGTATTGGAAAACTACTACTCAGATTCCAGCTGTTGCTGATGTAACGAGCCGCAATAGGTGGGAGCAGCTAAAACTAGGGCTCCATTTCAATGATAACGAAACTATAGATCAAGCTGACACATTGTACAAGATCAGACCCTTTCTGGAGCCATTGGTTGAAAATTTTCGAAGAATTCCCATGAGTGAAAAATTGTCAGTGGATGAACAGATGATTCCTTTCAAGGAAAGACACACCTTTAAGAATTATGTCAAAAATAAACCTAAAAAATGGAGTTACAAAGCATTTGTCTTGTGTGATTCACATGGAATTGCACATAATTTAGAGATATATTCAGGGAAAGTGAAACATGACCCATCCATACCTGATGTAGGTGTGAGTGGAAATGATGGTCTCAGATTGGCTTATGTAATACCTAGACACATGTTTCACAAACTGTATTTTGATAATTGGTTCACAGGAGTTCGGTTAGAAGTTGAACTAGAAAAGATGGGTATTCAGTATTTAGGAACTGTGAGACCTAATCGGCTCAAAGGCTGTATGTTCACTTCTGACAAAGTCATGAAAAAGAAGAGTCGAGAGAGTTGTGAGGAACATTTATCTAAAATTGATGGCATTACTTTGAGTGCAGTAAAATGGTATGATAACAAGCCTGTTCATTTGCTCAGTACTTTTGCTGGTGCTCATCCAACATCAACAGTGGAGAGATGGGACCGTATAAAGAAAGAAAAAATAAATGTTGAATGCCCCAGTATTGTTCAATCAGTGGATCTGTTGGACTCACTGATAGCATTGTATCGCATCAAGATCTGGTCGAAGAAATGGTATTTGAGAATTGTATTTCACTTGCTTGATCTGACTGTAGTCAATGCTTGGATACTATACAGAAGAGATTGTACAGAGTGTAACGTGAGAAAACTAGATCAGCTCAGCCTATTGGAGTTCAAAGTTACTGTTGCTGCTTGTCTTTGCAAACAGAATAAGGATGGACAGAAAAAAAGAGGAAGACCTAGTAGTTCGTCAATGGAAACTGCAATTCAGTTGAAGAAGAAAACTGGGTCAGCAGCACCACTGCCTGAAAAAGAAGTGAGGAAGGATGGAATTGGCCACTGGCCTCAATTTTCAGAAAAAAGAGGTCGTTGAAAAAACCAGGATGTAATGGTGCACCAAAAGTGTTTTGCACAAAATGTAAAGTGCGTCTTTGCTTCACACCAAATTCTAACTGTTTTTTTGATTTTCATACTCAGTAGTTCATGTCAGAAACTAAAAATAACCAGAAAATTGCTGACATTAAAATCCATTTTTAAGTTCGTATTTTTTAATTATTGTATTGCGTATGTTTTTATCTGTAATTAATTGTTATCTCATTATTCTTTACTTCCAATTTTACCGTAACATGCAGCTCCATTCTTGTCTCGAATTAGAAATACTAAATTATTTGTACAAGACTGAACAAAAAATTTAACTGCCCACTGTGACCTCAGAGTCACAGAACTACTTTTAAAAAATAAATTATTTCAAAAACAAAAATTCACCTTATATGTGTTAAATACATTATTCTCTAATATTCTGTGCATATAAATATTTTTTTTCTACAGGAAATAATAATTTGGGCAATAGAGTGTTAAGAAGAGGAGCAGAAAAAATTCAGGTACGAAAAAAATAAAAATAAAAAAAAATTGTGCATGGTATATAGGATTACAGCTAGGTGTGTACAAATGCTCCAAGGGAAAATGAAATGTGGCGTGCCATTAGAAGCCAGAAGGGGTAAGCATGTGAATCGTCCAAATAAGCTGCAGGACAGCTTGAAGGACGTGAGAAGAAACCATACTGAGAAGCTACCAAAACCAGAAACCCACTACTAAAGACATAAGAATGAAAAGCTCTGCCTGAGATCCGATTTGAGTATTTCTAAACTCTGCAGACTCTTAAAGAAGATAACCGACAGTACAGAGCAGTGAAAGAGCTTACAGAGATTTTTCAGGGGACAATATAATTTTCGTTTTGGAGTACCACGTTCGGATTCATGTGGGTATTGTGACAGACTGTTCCTGCAGTTAGTTAGTTAACAATAAAAATGAAACAGAGAAAGAAAATGGACGAAGAAAGCAAACTGCACCATTTACATGCGGAAGCAGCGTACTCAATGCTGAAGAAGGATACAGCAAAAGCTAAAGCAAACGAAACCTATGTTGTGATATGCACAAACCTCAAACAGGTGCTGTATTGTCCTACCCTTACCCATTTTGCGGTTTTCTACCAACGTCTGCTGTCAACCTACAATAAGGTGTGGATGTGTGTATGGCCAGAAACTGCTGCTACGCGGGAATCAGCGGAAATTACTTCGTGCCTTCTGAAATACGTGACATCTACATTTTCAGTACAACCCGTGTGAAGAAAGACCTTTAGTGGTGTGGTCAGATTGATGTACAGGGCAGAACAATAACTGTAAAGCTATTGTTTTGTATCAATATCTTCTGAACATGAAGTATTTCACCTTTGTGGAGCAAATGTTCCTTATCACAGGACACGGCTTTTTGCCTTATGACAGGGATTTCGCATCAATTGAGAGAGATAAGAAGAACTACTCTGCGTATGAACCATTTGAATGGGTTCAGGTAATAGCTACTGCACGACCAAACAACTCGTTTCTGGTTTGGTACATGGAGCATGACGATTTTATTGATTTAAGCGGTATTGAAAAGCACGTCCGCAAAGACCCAAAAAGCAAAATAACGGATTATGTTTGGATGAAGATATCTTCAGACTCCCCAACAGTACTTCAGTGCCGCAAGAGCCATAACTACTTGCAGCCTTGGTACTCACAAGGGAACCTCCCCATCGCACCCCCCTCAGATTTAGTTATAAGTTGGCACAGTGGATAGGCCTTGAAAAACTGAACACAGATCAATCGAGAAAACAGGAAGAAGTTGTGTAGAACTATGAAAAAAATAAGCAAAATATACAGACTGAGTAGTCCATGCGCATGATAGGCAACATCAAGGACAATGGCTCCCCATTGTCCTTGATGTTGCCTATGCAAGAAATTGTAGACGAGACAAACACGTTCATTACGCACAAAGAAATCGAAATGGAGCAGTTCTCCAATAAAGACTTCCGTTGAGAGGTGTACAAAATCTTGTTGGCTCCCAAAATGGCATACAGGAGAACAATTAGCCGCCACTGAAACTAAAGTAGTATAGCAGCCCAGATCAAATCACACAAACCATGCGTAGACGAAAGTATTCGCCACGAAAGCAGAAATTCACTCATCTAGAAGATGGGCAATTTGCAGTTCAAAGAAAAATCCAGTGCGAACAGTGTGGATGTGTTCAGTGTGTACAGTAACTTTGTGTCTGAGAGCAGGCAAGAATTGTTTCAAGAGATACCACGAAAATTAAAAACTAGATATTTCAAAGTTCAACCTCCAAATATCGAATTTGTATACAGTAATGGGGTGGTGGTTACCTGTAGTGACCACATTTAATGTTAATATTTTGTTGTTGTTGTTGTTGAAGTGAATTTTTACAAACTCAATGTGTAAAACATGTCAAAACAATAAAATAAATGTGTTACAAGTAAAAGAAATTTGAAATAAGTTTTCTTGCCCCACTAGGGTAAATTTTAGTGGTGTTTACCTGCCCCTCAAAGAGTTAATCAGTAATGGATTCATTTCAAGTTACAGTGAATGCTATTTCTGCCGTTCGTAAACCTGTTGCATAGGTAATGGTTTTTTGTGCCTCCTGTACAATTTATATTTTGCGGGTCACAACGTTTTTACCGGCAGGTATTCAATTCAACATAGCATGTGTAGTGAAAACGAAAGATGGTTAGAACTAACCATGAATGCCTGTGGGCATTACACCTGCAACATTCACCGATGGATCATATTAGTGCTTCATACTCCCACCTATGTGGATGCGGTCAGACAAATTGCGTGACTACCACACTATATCTATTTCACCGGCTCGTCGTCATGCAAGCACCTCAAATACCTTGCTTCAGAGATTAAACATCTGTCATGCCATCATAATCGAAACACGATGTCACTTATTTGGTATCCTAACTGTACCCACTCACAAAACAAAAACATTTGCAAACTCCTCCTCTGTTCCCGCCGTCCGCCTCTGGGACAAACTGCCCTTTATCTTGCGCAAAATTCAATCCCGTACTGCTTTCAAGAAGAAGTTGAATCATTTCCTACTATCATCCTCATAACATTTTCCACAAAATTAATGTACATGGCCAACCTTCGCCCCTGTCAAACGGCAAAGCTAGTGTCTCCTATCTTGCACCTTTCTCCTCTTCATCTCTATTAGCCACGCAATCTTCTTTTTCCTTTTATTTCCTAAACTGAGTTTCACCACATCCCTATTCTTCCCTGCCCTTCACCACTTGTTTCCTTCATACCAACCACTGCTAGCACTCCTATCTAAAATCTGTTTTTATCATAATGTCTAATTATTGCAGTACTTATCATCTACGAACGTAAATGTGTATGTATTTTTGCAAACGTACCTTAATAATTGTTTATTTCACTTTTCTTACTAAATGTAATTTAACACACCTCCTAAAACATATGAAAGCAAAATATGTAGAATGCCTGGTTAGGTGTAAGAGGTGGTCTGATGGCCCTAATCTTGTCATGTTAACCCTTTCGGGACACAAGTCCCGTATACATGGCCCGACGCAGCAGTCGCTATGGGACACGAGGTCCAATATACATTGCCCGATTGTCGCGTGACACACCCAGTCAAATCTAGGCACTGGCTTGGAGTATCGACACGGGATGGGGCGCACTGTGTTGGGAAAAATGTGAACTACACGCGGAGCGCGGGTGATCGGCACGTGCTCAACGCCTCTCCCCGAGAAAACAAGGCCAACTAACAGGGGTTGCTACGCCACCGTGACGTTGCGACAAGCGATCCAATATGGCGATAGTATATTGCTGTGATTGGATTGCTTTTGAGTGGTGAGTTGCTGAAACTGTTGTTATTTTGATACATCTCTTTCACCACCGCAAAGTAAGGTACATGTGCCAAATAAGGCCCGGTTCTTAATAAAGCCCACTCTCATTTTCTAGCATGGAAAGTTTGAAAACAGCGCGAAATGTATTTGGTAGCGACACCTTGTGACATCTAATGGCGAAGGCAACAACTATTTCCACACCCGCTCTCGTGCCGGCCATTTTACTTTCAGTTGTGCCACGGTGTTCAGCAAAGGAGGGCTGCTTTTTATTTGCACAGTACGTTTCATCTAATGCAATCGTTTCGGTTATGAAACATTTGTACTAGTAAATATGTATTTATGAACAGAAAATTGTGCTGTATTAAGATATGCAACTATCTTCCTATCAATAAGTTTATTTTTAAACAATAAACGCACACGCGTTTTAAACTGGTTGTTCCCAATAAGGCCCATCCGTGGCACTCCAAACAAGGCCCGGGCGGGCCTTATTACGCACCCTGTTGTATGGAGCTGTGCATAACTACAATGCATATTAAGTTCAGTGTATCCTGGGAAACCTCTTGTAACACGTACTTACTATCTGTAAATTAAATCTAAATTATTTTATACATTTTTACCGAGCTATTAGTTGGTCAGCTATTAGTTGGTCGTTGCAAGAAATGTCAAAAGAAAACATTTTAAATTCGATCTTGGTAATCCTTGTGACAGGGCGATCTGCATCTAGATCAATAACGTTTAGTAGCTATAATTGAAGTACGGTACTTTAAAAATATATATAATCACAGTTTTACAAAACTAATTCAGGAACATCAGGCTTACTGGTAATGTTTGTTTTTAGATGGAGCCACATAAAAAACGAGCAACATGGAATGCAGATAATTTAAAACGAGCTGTAGAAGCTGTTGCTGAAGGGATGCCTGTCAGAGCCCCTACGAAAACATACGGGATTCCTCGACATTCGTTACGCAACCACATACGTTCTGGACTAACAACCAAACGTTTGGGATGAAAAACTTGTTTGGACGAAGCTCAGGAAAGAGAACTTTGCCAAAGAATTTTTCGACTCGCTGAAGTTGGGTATCCAATTACAGCAAAAGTGCTCAGAAAATGTGTATATGTACATTGTGAAAAGGATAGTGTGCAGAATCCTTTTAATGAGACGAAGAGATTGGCTGGACGGAAGGGGCTCAAGCTCTTCCTACAAAGACACACAGACATTGCAAGAAGGAAGGCACAACACTTGAATCCAGGAAGAGCTGCAAAGCTGTACAAGATTATTGTAAATGATCATTTTTCAGAAACTGAAAACAGTCTTGTCCGAATTGGAGTTATTTGACAAACCCCACCTGATCTACAATATGGACGAAAAGGGATGTCGCCTCACACTCCACAAGTCTCCTGATGTTTTAGCCAAGAAAGGTGTGAAACGCTTGCACTTTGTTGCCCCAGAACATGGGGAAAATGTTTCCATTGTCTCATGTGGGAATGCAATTGGACAGGTTATTCCTCCTATGATACTTTTCAAAGGAAAGCGACGCAAGCCAGAATAGGGAGACTATTTGGCACCTGGGACTGCAGTAGAAATGACAGATAAGGGCTCAATGAATACTGCAATATTCATCAAATGGATACATCATTTTGCCAAATACAAGCCTGCAAAGGGTGTTATTTTGATATTTGATGGAGCATTGTCTCATCTGGACTCGGAAATTTGACGTTGCTGAAGAGCACAATATCAGACTTTACTGCTTGCCCAGCAACACAACACATGAGCTGCAACCCATGGATAAATCAGTATTCAAGCCGTTTGAGTCTTACTGGGATGAAGTAATTCAGCTGTACTGGTCTACACATGAAAGGGAAGAAAACAGAGCAATTAATAAACATTTGTTTGGAAAAATCTTCGGCAAGGTGTGGCCAAAAGCAGCATCCCCAGTAAATGTCATGTCTGGGTTTCGTGCAACAGGGATTTATCCTTTTGACCCAGCAGCTATTCCAGACACTGCATTTGCTCCCTCTCGTCCAACAGAGCGCCCTGACGGAGAAGAGGACATGACAATTGCCCCTGAAACAGGGAAACTGCCAGAGACTCAATCAGTCCCAAAGGCTTCCCGCAAAAAGGGGCGCCAGTCCATTGATTCCAGTTCATCAGAAAGCGAGGCATATTCAGTAAAGGATAGTTCAAGTGACTTCAGTCTTGAAGATAGTGACGCACCTGAAGATCTCGAGTGTTCTTTAAAGGAAATTTTGCGAACCCCAAAGCTGAAGAACAAAAACCAAACACCATGGTAGAAGGCATTAAATTACAAGGCGCAAGTCGTATCGAAGGCACTATTCACGCAGACTCAAAAGAAAAATTGTACCAACGAAAGCACTGGGTCTAAGGCAGTTTCACGTCGCCAAAAAATTTCACACTCAGTAATGAATATTCAGAAGAAAAAATGCAAAAATAAAGCAGCAGTTCTGCCTCTAAGAATGTGTTGCAAGAGGTTGACTGGTTTTGTCACGTATGCTGTGTAGACAGGATATTCGACATGAGACTTTGCAGAAAATGTATGAAATATGTGCATGAAGATTGTGTAGGGTCGACACGAAAAGACAAAGTGCTAAATTTCCTGTGCCCCACCTGTAAAAAATGATTTAAATGAGCCAAACCAGTTTCACAAATCATTATTCATGTGTTCATTGAAAATGTAATGATTAGAATTATTGTTCCTATTACGATAAGGAAACTTACTGCTGTCAGAACAATTTTGATTGGTGATTGAATGTAAAAATCGGAAGAGCTAATAAGCAGTAAGTACCTACAGTTCTGTATGAATCATTTGTAAAAAACAAGTAATTATAAAGGTCTATGTATCACCTCATTCCACTTATTTCTAAAATAAAGTTACATTACAACTCTTGCACTATATTCAAACAGTTTTCCTGCCATTTACATGCCCCAGAATGTTAATATGAATAGGTTGTGCCTACGGGCCATATTAGGAACAAGGTCTCCTAACAAGGCCCACTTGCAACGGTTAAACATTTTCTTTAAAATGATGTTTCAATGTTCATTTATTTTTGAACTCAATATAGTTGTAGGATGTTGCACTTACGATCTCGGAATCTTATCACTTACACATTCTGAATACAAAAATTCTAAACGTTAGGTGGGCCTTATTTGGTACACGTACCTTACTAGTCCGTTACACTATGGTGAGTAACTGCTGTGTACCGGGCTGTACTGGCAACTACCGGGCTGGGAAAAAGATATCTGTGGTCAGATTTCCAAAGGACGCTGATCTGAGGAAGAAGTGGACACATGCTATTCGATGGCACTCCCTCTGAACATTCAGTGGTAAGTAGTAACAAGTTACATTATTGACAAAAAACCCGAAGCTAATTTCGTAAGAATAAATTACAACTACAAAGACTCAAGTGTTTACTTTCATTGAAAGTATTGTTTAAACGATTTTTATTGTTCCCATTTAGAATGTTTCAGTATGTATTAACTGTCAAGTGTGTAAGTTAACGTAAAACTATAGATAACAATGTAAGCAGTATACTTGATTTAGGCTACCAGTTACAAATGCAAGTCAGGCTACCAAATGCCCTCGCCCTAAAGTTTTTTCGTCTGATGAGTAGCATTTTTGCATTACTAACAACCAAACATTTTAAGGTAGTGTTAAGTACTTATCTCACATTGTGTCAAAGATGTGCGGCATAGTTTTACTGATGTGGAATCTTTATATCCTAAGTACAATTAATTAATTTCGAAATTATTACGGAACAATCTTCTTTTCATTTCCTTTCCAGTTTTGTCAAGAACACTTCAGTCAGAGTGACTCGACTCTTCGAAGCACAGCAGTTGACTGGAAAACAGGGAGAACTTTGACATTGCCGCTAGAAAAACCAAGACTGAAAGAAAATGCAGTGCCATGCTTCCTGCCAAACTGTCACACTTATTTAAGCTCAAGACAAGATGTTCAACGAGAGCCCCCAAGTCAAAGAAGACAATAGCTAGAAGCAGATGCCTTAAGTAAAGCTATATCTGAACGTACAGATACAGCTTCTGCACAAGGGGAAAATGACAGTTTTCAAGATTATAGTGAATTTTTGAAAAAAAAGTGAGAATGTTACATTAAATCAACAGCGGAGTAAAGTTGTGAAAGAACACTGTATATTGTTCCTCTACCTTAACTTTGAGAAAACTCTACATGATATTGTGTATTTAACAGTTTGTAGAAACCTCAGTGTTAAATTGTATGTAAATGGTGTTGAGATTGTTGCCAGCACACTTCGAGAGAAAGTTTGCAGTGTAACTGAAGTAGAAAATGTGATTAAGCTGTGTACAGACTATATTAGTGGCAGGGAAAGTGATTTACACATGTCAGTTATTCACTCCCTTCTTGAAGCATTACCAGTGAAAGAAGGTAAGAGGAAGGCTGCTTCATTATTGAGGTCACAATGTGCATTATGTCTTCAATCCAAGGCACACCATAAATTTGATCCAGAGGATTTGATTCTTTGTTCTGTGTTGTTTACAATTTCTCCACATGCATACAAGTTTTTGCGATCATCCGGTTTTGTCATTCTACCACATTCAAACACATCAAGGAAGCTTAGTTGTAATATAAATGTGAACCCAAGTAATCCAAATTTTTAAAGTCATTTGAAAGATGAAGTTTCATGTTTGGAACCACATGAACTGTTTGTTACCTTTATGCTACATGAGATCCACATCAAATCATATGTAGATTTTAAAGGGGCGAATATTACTCGAATGACTTTGGATACTGCTGAAATAGCAACCATTGCACAAGTATTCTTGATTCATAGTATTCTTTCTCCTTTCAAAACTGTTGTAGATATATTGCCTGTGAAAAAACTGATTGCAGAGAGCTTGTTTAATGTAGTGAGAACTTTAGTAGTAGGTATAGAAACAGCTGGCTTTCAGGTTGTTTCACTTGTTACAGATAATAATGCCATTAACAGAAAATGTGTTACATACTTTGCAAATCCACCACAAGCCAGTTTTGTATACCCATCTCCTACAGATGGTAGAAGACCAATGTTTTTTCTGCATGACACTGTCCATATTTTTAAGTGCATAAGGAACAACTGGATAAATCTGAAGAACCACAGGCAAACATTTTGTTATCCAGATTTTGATAATTCTGATATTGTTACGTATGCATCTTTTGCTGCAGTTAGAGAAGTACAGAACGCAGAAAGCCAAAAACTGTTAAAATATGGTTATGGGTTTTCTGTGAAAGCCCTGTGGCCATCATCTTTAGAAAGGCAAAATGTTAAGCTGGTGACTCAAATATTCAGTGATTATGTTGAAAGTGGCATGGTTGAGTTGGGCCAGTTCATAATGTAGAAAACTGGGAAGGTCCTGCTAAATTTATAAATCTTATTAGGACTTGGTGGGGGATTGTTAACGTTAAAGCACCTCTGAAGGGACTTCACCATAAGGAAGAAATGCAGAAGCCTCTGACCAATAAAGCAGGAGACATACGTTACAGTTTTCTTGATAAATTTCTTACTTGGTTAGATAAATGGAGAATGTTAGAGTCAGGGAATGGTAAATTGTCTGTGGAAACACACACAGCACTTCGACTCACAACATATGGCTTAATGCAAGTAACTGAATACGGTTGCAAGGAACTAAACATGTCATATTTTGCCAGGTAAGTTCCAGACTGATTCTCCGGAAGCAAGGTTTGGTCTATATAGACAGTTATCAGGATGTCAGTATCATATCTCACTTACGCAGTTGTTAGAAACAAAAAAGAAGTTAAGACTCATGACTGTTTTAGTACTCCATGTTCACCCACAAGAGAAGCTGAGAATTGTAGAGATGCGTAGTTGTGATGAAAGTACTGAGATCAGTGTGAATGATAGTGAACATACCTTTAATGTCAATATCAGTGAAGATGATTTAAAAATGTTGAATCTGAACTCCCAGTTTTAACTTACATTGCTGGTTTCTGTTGCCACTCATTGATTAGGAAACTTCAGTGCAGTGACTGCACAGATTTTTTGATACTGGATAGGTCAATGACAACCGAGAAACAGTTTAATTTAATTAGACAATTGGACAGAGGAAGTTTGAAGTTCACACATGAATTTCCTGTGACAGTAATTATGTAGAGTTACTTGACTCTACAAAAGTTGTTGGCAACATCATCATTCATGAAGCTGCTGAATCAAAGAGCAGTAGCAGCTGAACTAATTTGGAAAATAATTATGGCTGCTGATCTCTTGAGTGAAAGTTCTTGTCCTCAGCACACTGTATCAGAAATGTGTAAGAAAATTCCATGGACCACTGTAAATATAGTACTAAATAATTTTTGTAAAAAGAAAAAAGGATGAAACTTCTGAGCAGTCTCTCCAAAGTTCTAAGAAGAGGAAACTTCTAACACTATGCCACAATTTGAAATAAACTTTTTTTTTAAATTTAATATCTTTAATCTGTATTTTATTGCTACCTCCTACTGAACTCCTGAAGTCCCCAACACAAAATGTTTTACTCATTGATGAAATGTGTTTTGTGTAAAATCAAATGCAAGTGCTGTACAGTGTCTTGAAAGTACTAAGAATCAAAAATCTACTTCTTAATGGCCACAATTCTACAACATTTTTGTAATATTGCTTAAATACATTGCTCGCTCCCTGTCACTAAGCTCCAGATAAGTAAACTGCTTTTAGCATTTAAATGAATGTTGTTATGCTCTGTCAAGTGTTAAACCAAATGTAGAATTGTATTTTGGCACAGTCTTAGCATCTTATTTTATCGCTTAGCATGAATTGATTGCTACCAATCATTAGCCTGTATCTGAACCCATAGTAAAAAATTCAGAAACATCTGACTAACAAAGTAAGCAATATGTGGTACAATTTCCTGGATAAGTTCATTACTTGGTTGGACAAATGTAGAAGTTTAAAATTGCAGAATGGTAAATTGCCCCTCACTTAGGGTTACCACATATGGCTTAGTGAAGATAAATTATTACTGCTGTGGAGAACTAAATATGTCATATATCCTGCAAGGTAAATTTCAAACTGACTCACTAGCTTGATTTGAACTTTACTGGCAATTATGTGGAAGTCAGTATCATATATCATGTAGGTAGTTGTTAGAATCAGAAAATAATTTAAGACTTATTAGTATCTTAGAACTAAATGTACACCCACATAGGAAACTGAAAATTGTACAGATGAATGGTGGTGATGAGAATCCAGCAATTTCTATGTTGATGGTGCTTCGTTTTATGATATGAGTCAGTGGTGGTGATTTAAAAAATATTAAAACAGACGTACCAGTTTTAACATTGCTGGTTTCTGTTGCACTGATTGCTAAGAAAACTCCATTGTTTAGAGTGCACAGATGTCATATTCTGACATCCAATGTTTTGCTACTTCAGTACATTGTTATGTCAGGCAAAGAAAGACTTAATAGTTCAGTAACACATCATGTGGCCTTGGTTGTTCAACATTTCTTACTATATATTATATATGCCTACTTCTAGACCAGTACCAGTATGAACATCAAATTGTCAGGTTTTCTAATAGAAAAGCACTTTGTTAGTACCAGACAGCAATAATGAGACTTTTAGTTGATTTCTATGTGACAAGTAACCCGTAGAGAGATTGAAAATGATAAGTAAAGAGAGCCTCAGCCGTTCACTCACATTCTTGCATGTAATGCACTTGGTTGTTTTTCATTTCCTACTAATCGTACCTTTCATAACATTTTTTAATATTGTTTCTGCAAGTGTATCTTCAATAGCAGTCCCTTAGTATCATAGTGCAAGACAGAATCTTGTGTTCAGTGATTTCTATGTTGAAAGCAGAATATTTGATGTCTATCCTTTGCTTCCATTCTTTATTACTGGGGATACACTTATAAAAATTCTTGAAAAAAGCTGTCACCATGAACATATGAGTAAATTCAGAATAGTCAGGCGTTTGCTTTATCTTATAAAACTCTTGTTACCTTATTGTAAACGAAAGTTGTGAGGCTTTTGCTATGTATGACAGTGTTTAAGATAATTTACTTGCTGTGTAATGGCTTGAAAATGTTAAGTCCTGCTGTCAGTTAGCATTTGTCACCACCTGTATGCGAGTTTTAAAGCTAAATAGTGTTCTGACAATTATAAAATAGTGGCGAAGTTCCTCAACCGATTAAACTTATTTCTGCTCGTATATGCAATCGGCATTTCATTATGAACCTTTATGCTGTTTACAAGAATATAGATAATTTGGTCTTTGGTTTGAATTATCGATTAGTTTGCTCCTTTGTGTATGACGGACAGAAGATCGTTAGCATCAGGCGCGTCTATACGGAGGTGTCCGTGGACTGCTGCGTTGGCTATGGGCCGCTTAGTGTGACGTCACTAAAACTGCTGGGCGGCCTTGTTATCCCAGGGGGTGTCGCTCTCCCCCAGTCTTCCCCTCAGCGCTCTGCTAATTATTGGTCGCGCTGTTGCTAGGGAGCTCACGTTACACCTGCAGTCGTGTTTATGTTTGCGCTTCAGTGATTGTCTTCTGAATGACGTGATTTTGTGTTAGTGGCTACATAATTATGGCTCGTTTATCTAAATAAGGACATTGAGAGTTTGCTGAATGATATTAATGAAGAGTAGAGTGTAGGCAAAGATGATGCTGAGCGTGAGTGGTCAGGAAGTAGTGATGAGGAAGATGCAGAGGGAAAGAAAGAAGACAATGAGGAAGAAAATGAAGAAAACGTCATTGAAGAAAATGTAGAGGATGGTGGTGATTTTAATGACTGCAGTGGCGCGAATAGTGGTGCTCCTTGGGGCTGTGGTGTGTGGACAGATATTACAGGAAAAGGGGAGCTTCCTAATGACATCGATTTTGTGCCACAAATGGAAAAAAATTCTGAAGCAATGACAAATTGTAGGAGTTTCCTAGATTTTTTCCAACTATATTTTTCTGACGAACTTTTGAATGACATTGTGGCCGAGACAAACGGATACACCCGCGATAAGATCGAAAAAATGAGCTCCCTGAAACCCGGTTCGCAGTGGAAAGGTTGGTATGATGTGACTTTGACAGAAACAAAAGCTGTCAATAAAATTCTTCTGGGTTTGAGGCCGCATTGCCATCTGTAAAATTCCGACGTTTCGGCGACTGTTGCAAGGCGCCTTCTTCAGGTTTTATTGCTAACTGCTGAATGAGTACTAGTTTGGATACTTATATGCTATGTAGGAGCGCTGTACGGTGGCATTTCCTTTGTCTGCCTGTACTATCACTTTCTGAGAGTTGTTCTTCAGCTCCTTGATGCCATGACGTTCCTCCTTACTGACGTTTTGTTCCAGACGCTTTGCGTGAGCCTAGACTCGTACTGTGTCTTGTCGGATCTTCTCTGCTTCTGGTTGTGGTAGATGACGAACCGAGGCCTTCACTGATTCGATAATGCAGCCGCAAAAATTTTGGCCAAAGGGATGAACTATGCAATCGCACCGAAACTAGTACCGAAAGAAGATATTATCCATTCAGTGGAGGTCTCACGATCAGTTCGTCATCTACCACAACCAGAAGCAGAGCATTCTCAACATGGCGATGAATGAAAAAGGTGACATAAAAGCCAACTTTTCTACTGATTGTACAACAAAGCAGGACATTTTCCAGAAGTATTTCGCCGTGACCGAATTTTGCAACTTTACCGGGCCTTTCACATTTGTCGTCCGACTCAATGGGGCTCATCAAAATTAGCTACTCGAGCCCAAAAAGAATGGCGTTCAAGTGCTATAATCCTCAGAAACCGACGAAGTGGGGCCTACGAGTCTACGTCCTGGCTGATTCCGAAACAAGATGCATTTCGACGTTTGAGCCCTACTACCGGTGTCTTACGACGGAGTCCTTGGTGCGCCCTGAACTTCCCTTTACGTCCCGAATCGTCCTCCATTCGTTTGTTCGACTACAGCAAGATTGCCCGGCTCAGGGGAGGCACATGTACACCGACAGATATTATACAAGTTTACAGTTGGCGAAGGAATTGAAAGAAAAAACTCATCTAACCGGGACAATAATGGCAAACCGAAAAGGTTTACCGGTCGCGATAATTAGCTTATTTCCCTAAATATTTTGCAAAATTGTACTGTACAAAATTTACCATATTTTTTTACTTTCAAGTAAACTCAAGAAGGGCGACGTGAAGGTGTACTAGAATGCAGTGGCAGTTATTCTAGTATGGAAAGACAAAAGGCTGGTTATCATGGAATCTACTCATGACAAAGATGCTATGCAAGAAATCACCCGGAAAAAGCGGGGAAGTGGTGAAGAGATGACTCAGACGCCATCAATGATTTGTGACTACACGGCAAATCTGGGAGCCATAGACACAGCCAATCACTACTGCGCGTCTTACCATTTTGGAGGTGGAGGAATATTTTCTTCTGGTTATTCAAGTTACGATATTCACTTTCCTAATAGGCCTTGAACTACTTTGTAAATTTATTTTTTGACAAAAGAGTAATTGTTCTGGCTAATTTCAGTTGGGGATCGTCAACCCTTACTTGCTATATGTCATCATAGCAAAGAAAAGAAGAGAGACACCAGAGAGTCATTTGCAGTTTCAGAAGAGTCATCAAGGAGCTTGTGGGCGACGTCAGGGCTCAACCAACCAACCCCATCGAGGAAGAGGCTACGCTCTGAGCATATTGGGATGGATGACCCGTGCCATGCTATCGCAAGAATGGACACCTGAAAACAGGGTGACTGTGTCGTTTGCAGTGATCGTTCGAAGCTAGGAGGATGAAAACGGTCCCCCCTTTTTTTTTTGCGAAATTTGTCCGTCCAACCCTTCTCTTCATGTGCCTTTGTGATACATGTTGAAGCACTAAGTAGCAAAGTACCGAAAGGACTTGTAAAATATGGTTGCCTATCGAAAAATGGATATGTCAAAGTTGTAAAATTTGTTTTAACCATATTTATGAAATTTTGTAGTTTACTGACATAAATCAGATTTTTCATCCCTTGCAATGGACTTTTTATTTTTCTTCCCACGGACGTCTCATAAGAGATAAAATTGTATTTTATATGTCGTTTTAAAGCTAAAACTTCATAAATAAGATACAACTAATTTTAAAATGTCTAATTCAATGCATCACCTCTCAACTAAAAAAATGTAAAACATCAAATTTTACATTTTTTCCTGTTTTAACACCACCGCCAAGTCAAAAAGTGCGCGATATAGAATAATGAAAATAGTATGCCAGTAAAGAGTGTGTTTTAAGCTTCATTTACAAAAAAATTACATCGATAAGTCAAAAACTGTAGATTTTATAAGCGACGAAAGAAACCTAAGGGATATAGAACCTGCACATCGTCGCCGAATTGCTCCGCTTTGTGGAAACGCGCTCCGTCCCGAAAGGGTTAAATAAATCAAAATAAAAATGTTATGAATACGGAAGGGGTAAGGAAAAAATGAAACTGGAGTTGATCTATCTGGTCAGATGATGTCGTATGGTGCTTTTGAACAAAGAAACAGTGAAATGGTGGAGGAAACTTATTTCATTGTTCCCTTATGTGTTTGGTGAATGCATCCATTCTGTACAGTAAGGAAAAAAGTACGAAGATACCTTTGTTTCAATTTATAAAGTTATGTTGTATTTTGTGCAGAACCACAAATGTGTGAAGGCATTCCCAGACAAAGTTCTGTTAGGGGGCACCTAAGTAGACTATCTACAGGAAAGAATTTCCTGGAAAAAATTATCACCTCAACCTGGTAAAGGAAGAATCCAGAGAATGTGCAAAGAATGCTCACTGAAATAAAAAGAAGCAAACAGGGAAGTCTACAAGAACAGATACGACACACCAGTGCAGCGAGTGCAAAATCGCAATGTCTAAAGAACCATGCTTCAGAATATATCACAAGGAAAGAATTATACTATGTGAATCTTTTAGGTAACAATTTATAATTATGGTCTTAGAATACCAGTTTCTGAATGTAAAGCCACAGAGTATGACGACTAAAATACCAATAAAACATGTTTTTCATTTCTGTAAGCTTTTATATTTTTTGTATAATCTTTTTGTAAATCTTTAAAACTACAAGGAAAAAACTAAATGATCAAAGGAACTATAAATATATTTTCAAAAGAAGAAGAAGATACAGACTTTAATAAAAGACTAGTATCATAAGCGATAATAGGTTGCTTTCCTGTAAAACAAATAAAAAATAACAATAAACGCTGGCATTGTAAGAAATGGCATGGTTTACATTGCCTACAGTCAAGGTGTTAATAAATGGCCACAACATGGAAGTGTAACTTGCATTTGATTTGCTCTCATATATCAAAACGGATTCTGCACCATAGCCAAGGTGTGAGAAGATTTATATAATCGTACACTTGAGATGCACGCGCCATGGTATATTGCACCTATGAACGCAGTGCAAATTTTTATTACTTTCTCTACAAGCAACCTCTGATTTTATACGCTTAAACGACATCGCTAGGAAGGGTAAACAAACCACCATATCAGGCAAATCACTTGACGATTTC
The DNA here is from genome assembly GCF_023864345.2 of Schistocerca serialis cubense. Taxonomy (NCBI): domain Eukaryota; kingdom Metazoa; phylum Arthropoda; class Insecta; order Orthoptera; family Acrididae; genus Schistocerca; species Schistocerca serialis. The sequence continues at coordinate 847,901,452 of NC_064641.1, read as the reverse complement.
TATTAGTGGCTTATATTAATAATTTAGTAGTTACATTATCAATACTTTATTATTATTTATATTATATTATTACTATTACTATTCAAGTTCTAATTACGCATGTATAAATTTTTATTTCCAGCTTCTACATGATTAATCCTCAAGTACTCGCGTTAGGTCAGACTCTAGAGTTTTATCTTCTGTAGCTGATCCTAGACGTGATAAGAAACAAAGGTACCCAGTCGCATATAAATACCACTGTTATGTGGGTGCAACGTTGCCAGATCTTCCGATTTGAGTGTTATATCGGAAATAGGATTTTCCTCCGGAATCTTCCAATTATTAATTTATCTTTATGAATTAATTTTTTATGATGTAATACATGGTATTGTTCGGATGATTTAATACCATTATGTGTGAATTCCCTGCTTGTACTTGGTAATCGCTGAAGATCGGAACAAAACAAAGCCAGTTGCAGTTGCGCACCATTTCTTTAGTACTGAAAGTATCTCAGTTAGGTGGTTACGTGAGTTCAGCGTTGAATACTCAGTTAAATATGGTTACAAGTACTGCAGTGTTTCTGATGTCACATCGAGAGAGGTAAGTAGACAAAATACAGGAAGAAATAATATAATGAAGAGTGGGGAAATTGTGAGCTTTATCATAGGTGGTTAAGTAAAAGCAAAGTAATTACTAATTCATTCTTCTGTCATTGTATCTGTAAATCTGTACAAAACCGAAAACAACCACACACAAGACCTTTGTGTCGTTTTTTATTTACATACAGTCAAAGTCGCATCCGTGACAAATTTAAAACATTCCTTAAACTTAATTATTCTTTCGAAACTGCCCATGAGTGAGAAATGTTGGAGCTGTTATAGGGTAATGTGTAGAGGGATTTGTTGCCAATCTCGTAGGAAATACTTTCACTGGGGGGGGGGGGGGGGATGAAATGGGGAGAACGTTGGTTGAACAGAAGAGGCTCTCTCCTGGGACTGTGGACTGTGCAGCAGGAACATTTTGATTGGGGAACAGGAAAGCAAGGCTGGAACTCATGAGGATCAAGGGAGATAGGTGGGAGGAGGGTGGATGGAAACTGGCAGCTGCTAGGAGGATAGGAAGAAAGAACACAATGTGACAGTTTTATAATCAACACCAAAGCAGGTATCTACCACTGCCAGAGTTAAGTGGAGAAGAGCCTCAGGTAGAACGAGGAGCAGGAAATGTGCAGCACACTTCAACCGAGGCCAAGAAGCCTAGGAATGCACGAAGTGTTAGGAAGATGAAAGTGCTGCTGTAGTAGCCATGGGCTAGGTGTAGGCCCTCAGTTACAGAAAAGTTTAGGAGCAGCGTGCCAGGCCACCAGTCTCTTGAAGGCAAATGCAGGGCTAAGTCATGTGATAGAGGACAGGGATGGGGCATATGACATAGGTGGCCATGTGGACAAGATAGCTTCCCTGACTCATGGCACCAACGTACACTTTGTTGAGCTGTTCCTGTGTCATGATTGACCACACCTTGATGGAGATGTGAAGCGAATCAACATGGGGTTAGGGATGGCTTTGAGGGCAGCCAACTTCGCTCATGTTCCTCTGGTGCCCATCGGGAATATTAGCAGATGGAGTTTCACTAAGCATGGCTTACACCTAAACAGGGAAGGCTGGTACAGCTTCTTCATGAAAGTATAGGGGGTGGATCTCGGGCCACACATGGTCAAATACCTGTTGTCATTGGTAGGAAAAGTAAGCCTTTTTTAAGATAGATCCAGACAACAGGTTCCCCTGCCGGAGTATCTCCAGCAGTTTAAAAAACACTGAAACAATCACTTACAAGACAGATTTTAACACTCCAAATATTACGCATACCAGAGGTCACAAAGAAAAACAACACTTTTGGAAAGAGTAACATGCGACGTTTTACAGACTTAACAACCCTCCATCAAAACATGCATTTACAGACTAACAACCCTCCATCAAAACATGTAATCAACAAAAAATGGAATCAACTATTAGAAGTTGAGCTCCAATCTTCGAACTGCTCACTAGTTTGTGTTACTGAGCACAGGTGTAGAGAGACACAAATCCAACATGTAGTATTATCATTGTATGAAAGGGCAAACTCTTACTGCAGAACTGCTTCAAGGGGTGGAGGATCATGCATTTATATCAGGAAAGGAACACAGTTCAAATCAAGACATGACCTCAGTACAGCAAAAGAAGACAAACGCAGGGCTTGATATCACCAAGAAATAAATAATTTTGTGTGTGCATAGATGTTTCAGAGGTAGTGTGGGCACTTTTTTCAATAAATTAAAAAAGTTCTGGATAAAGTCTCAAGCACAAAGGTCAACATAATTCTGTGTGGGGACATTAACATCAACATTGATATCATAAATGAATCCAGCAGCACCCTCATATATATCCTTCAAAGTTTTGGCATGTCCCTATTTCTCAATTGTGCAAGAAGGGTTACTACAATGACTGCATCAGTAAATGACCATGTGGCCACAAATATGGACATGGAAATATGTGATGTAGCTGTTAAAGATCTCTGACTATGAGATCATCTCTGTCAAATAACAATAGTAAAATCAGGCATCGAATCATTCCCTAAACTACAAGCCTACAAACGACATCTATCAAAAATCAAAATATAATATTTTTCAGAAGAACAAGCAAAACAAAGCTCGGAAAAAGTGTATAAGGAAACCAATGTGAATATGAAATTCTCTAAATTTTCCACATTATTTAAACTGAACTTTGAAAAAGGCATTTCCTAAAGTATGAACATGAACTCTGAAAAAGGCATTTCCTAAAGTATGAATGTCTATATCAACATCTCACAAAAGCAGATGGATAACAGCAGGTATTAAGAAGTCCTCCCAAACACTTAAACACCTCAGTTCCATGAAAAAGTTCCTCAATGATCCAGAATTCTTAAATTTCTATCAGAGATAGAAAAAGCTCTATAGGAAGATGCTGATTGCTGCAAAAAAGTCATTTAATGACAAAATAATATATAATACAGAGAATAAAAGAAAAGCAGTCTGGGATGTTATAAAAAAGGAAACAGGGACAGGCAAACAATCGCAGAATAACATATTGCTAAGGGAGGGGGATAAGGTAATAAGCCGGCCAAAGTGGCCGTGCGGTTCTAGGCGCTGCAGTCTGGAACCGCGAGACCGCTACGGTCGCAGGTTCGAATCCTGCCTCGGGCATGGATGTGTGTGATGTCCTTAGGTTAGTTAGGTTTAACTAGTTCTAAGTTCTAGGGGACTAATGACCTCAGAAGTTGAGTCCTATAGTGCTCAGAGCCATTTGAACCATTTTTTAAGGTAATAAAAGATACACAACCCTCAGAAAACTATGTAAACGACCATTTTTCAAGTATTGCAGAGAAGTTACAGCAAAAATTCCCCAAAACAAATATAACACTTGTAAATAATGTTGCTGTAAACACAATGATGTTACTTCCAACCACAGAGAATGAAGTCCATAAAATTGTTCAAAAACTAAAAAATAAAAAAGTCGGTAGGCTTAGATGAAGTACTAACGTGTATACTGAAACAATGCATAGGGATTATACAAGGCCTCTTAACAAATATAATAAATGACTCCTTCACATCAGGGACATTTCCAGGGCAGTTAATACAGGCAAGAGTTGTGCCTTTGCTTAAGTAACGTAACGCAGAAGGCATAGAAAATTACCAGCCTATTTCCCTACTGTCAGCATTCTCGAAAATAATAGAAGCAATTATGAAAGACAGGTTACTGAATTAACTGAATTAATACAATATTTTAAGCAAATCACAGTTTGGTTTACGAAGTGGCAAAAATACGGAGTCAGCCATAGTAGAAATTACAAAAGTTGTACTTGATGCTCTTGATAAAGATGAATGTGTCACAGGCATATTTTTGGATGTTTCTAAGCCTTTGATAGAGTCGACCACAAGATTCTATTAAATAAATTAGATGCATTAGGAATAAGAGGAGTAGCTAATGACTGGTTTTGATCATATGTAGCAGATAGGGTACAAAGAGCAGACATAACACATACTTCAAATAGATCTAAACATTTAGTGAAACACTTATCACAACGAAAATACATTAATATAGGAGTTCAGCAAGGTAGCATATTAGGACCAATACTATTTCTGAGATACATCACTGACTTTCGTAGTAGTGTTACTCTCTTCGCTGATGACAGCAGTATCATAGCCTTAAGTAAACAAGAGAACTCCTTGCAGAGAAAGCAAATTAAAATCCCAAGGAAGTTTACGATTGGTCAATAAGCAATAAAGTGACATTGAACATAAAGAAAAATTATGCCATGAATTTCAGTTTGAAGAGGGAAAAAGACAATGTTAAATGTAGATGGCACCTCTATAGACTGTGTAACAAATGCAAAATTTCTAGGAATGAATATTGATTCTCAGTTGAAGTGCTGTGAACACAGAAAGGTACTTGCAAACAGAATGTCATCAGCATGTTATGCCCTTGGAATCCTATTATTAGTGTGTAACATGCAGTGTCTTTTAGTTACATACTATACATATGCACATACAATTCTTAGCTATGGCATTCTTTTTTTGGGAACAAATGCACAAAATATGAACAAAATTTTCAAACTCCAGAAAAGAGCCATAAGAATAATAACCAAAAAAAGTAGGCCTATTCGAGCTCATTGTAAAGGTCCGTTAAAACACTGCTCCGTGTGAATACATTTACCAGTCAGTTTGAAGTATTACTTTTTAATTGTTAGTATTTCTTTTGTATTTAAAATTATTTCCGACCTTTACGGAGTCAGGGATTCCATATTACATACATGTCTTATGTTTCATATGTGTGTACTTATCGATGTATCTGCTGTCGTACAAACTCTGTTTAATTTCGTTAGTCATTTTTATGTCCAATTCTTTTGCCTAGCGTCCGCTGGTTTTTGTTTTGTTCTGTTCCCGCTCTGATTAGGTACGGATGCATTGTCATGAATGTATGTTAAAATGTACCTTAGGTGCTTATAATATAGTTAAAGTTAACTTTACTCTGATTTTCATTTCTATATTTCAATCCTCCATGTCACTTGGTTTTTTGTTATTTTTGTTTTTCAGATGATCACGGCTGGAAAAGAGGCGCGCGACGACCCATTGTTAGTGGACGTATACGGCCGAACACTTCTCATGTTCAGTCATTAATTTCAAACCGCGTATATCGCTCCACGTCCCTGATATCGGTGCACCGATCATTTCATTAGCATCTTGCCGCAGTGACGCAAAGAACGGTTCGGCCCGCCGTCCACTATAGTTCAATTCTTTTATCTTGGCGGCTCGCACATGCCCGCCCGGACGCGGGAAATTGCTGCGTTGCCAGTTGCACACGACGCACGCGCCAAGAGAAGCAGCGCCATAGTATAGTTCGCAAGCTTGCGTTTAGGGGGGAGCGCGCAGTTTCCAAGAAGTAAAGCCACCACGGCCGCATTAACCCTTTCGCTGCTACAGAGACGTGCTCCCCGCATTCCGCGCTGTGCGCGATTTTGTCACTGCACTGCTGGCCTGTGCTGACACATGGTGTTCCGACTGCTTTGACACACTTATCATTCGATTTCACAAAAACTATTTGGCCCAAAAATTAGATTTTTACACATTTTCTTGATTGATACCTTCCCCCCATAAATGACTTAATTTTGTTTCGATGTTCAACGCAGTTATTATGCAGCATTAAATGTAGTAAACCATTGCTGCACAATAACTGGGTTGAGCATCGAAACAAAATTAAGTTATTTGTGGGGGGAAGGTATCAGTCAAGAAGGTGTGTAGAAATATAATTTTTGGGCCAAATAGTTTTTGTGAAATCGAATAAGTGTGTCAAAGCAGTGGGAACACCATGTGTCTGCACAGGCGAGCAGTGCAGTGATGACAAAATGCGGGGAGCACGTGTCTGCAGTGGCGAAAGGGTTAATGAAGAGACAAAGCACTAGAAATTTCAAAAAATTGCATTCAAACGAATGAAATTCGTGAGGTAGGACACTTCGATATTGTTTTTAAATAAAGAAAATATTAAGGCCCACACAAGGTTTGAACTCTTCACCATCCGCTTACTAATCCAACGCATTAACCGTTACGCTACCGCAGCTCGTCCTACAAGGCAGCTCCATGAGGAGTGTAACACGTCACGCAAAATACTGACAAACACTGTTGGTATGACTATGAATTACTCATGCTTCGTCGAAGTACAATAGGAAATAAACAATTACCGCTGTTCTTTACTGCGAAAAAGCGGTTCGTGAGATTGATACAAACACCTTTCCTTGCTATCGCCTGAATTAGGAGTCTCATTGCTTGTTTGGTTTAATTAATTAATAGAATATGAAGCAATTGGTATAAAGAATGCTTTTTCCAAACTTTCTATAAAAGAAAGTCTGCTATCAAGACATTGCTTTTGTTCTATTACTTTATTTATGACTGAACATTTCTAAAACTGAAGACACTCGTCTGTGTCTGCTCTGCGGTCGAGATCTGGCAACGTCGTTCTCTGTTCATTGGCTGACTGTGTTTTGTGACGTCAGATGCGCAGAATGAACCTAAACTCGGCCGCCAACATAAATGACGCGCACTTTAACAGTGACGTCGTCGTGCGACCTACACCAGTCGGGCACAGGCCCCGCTTCGTTCAATTTATTGATGGTGGTCCACGTTTTATTTTTTAATTTATACTAGCCGATTCACGCCAAACTCAGCACCGAGCGTTGCAGTTTCATCGCGCTGCGCCGTCCGTACTGCGGGCGACAATACGCTGCGACCGCCATCTAATGGCACTTTCCTCCTCCTTTATTACTTTGGAATGCAATTTTACATTTTTGATTCACCTTTAAGGCTAGGAAACGTGTCATTGTGGAGCCCACCGTGGGGCCAGACATCATTATTGTTGTGCTAATACATGTTTTTGTTCTATATTTCATGGTCTACCTTACGAGGGCCAACCTGTTACGGACAATTGTTGTATCTGAAAATAACGGGACATTGATGGTAAATTGTTTGGACGGCCAGTGAAAGAGGAAATAATGTACAATCCTGGAGTTACGAAAGTACGATGCCACGCTTCAAATCTGTTAAGAGGTAAGGGACATCAGCCTGTTTTACATGTTTGACAACTTCAAACGCGTGCTCCATAGGATAAAGTGAGGTTAACTGGTCATGGAGGTTAACTGAACCACTCTATTAAAAATTAACAGGGAGGGAAATTTTAGTCTAAGGAAAATTTGGTTATCAAAGTTTGACAGCCCTCCATCACTTCATGTGATGTTTTGGCGCCTAAAGCTGGTTACTGCAGTGTCAATAACCATAGTTGTGTTTTCAAGATTCCAGGTAAATATTTTGCTATTTGTGTTTTTCTTCCGACTGCAGTCAATGAGTATCAAATAAGTTGGTGACGCCTTCTTTTAAAAGTTATGTTTTCAAAGGCTTCATTACATATCTTATTTCCAAAAGTACTTTAGGTTGAGGTTATGCTGTTGCACAATATATTTCATGAGTGCATGTGGGGTTAAGTGCCAACACATTTTGGGGTTAACTGGTCAGTGGCCCAGTTAACCCCACCGACAACTCGCTTTATAATTACCCTTATACTTACTACTGTATATAAACAGAAGCACTATTAAGCATAATAATTACACATTCTGTGAATTGCAGGGTTCATAATGATAATGCCAAGAATTAGGCAGCGAACTACCAATCACAGACATTATCCACCAGAACTGTTGAAAGACGCAGCCAGTCAACATATCCAACAACAAGTGTCTTTGCGAAAATTAGAAAGAATTGTGGGTATTCCTAGATCATCCCTTCAACGATTCATAGAAAAGGCTGTTCGTCTGGGAGTTGACAATATAAATTTTAGGCCATCAAATGAACATCTACGAATTTTCACAGAAGAGGAGGAAAAAACACTTGCTGACTATATTACTACTGCATGCAATATCCGTTATGGCTTAACCACAAAAACTTCAAGGATTCTGGCGTTTAAATATGCTAAGAGGAATGGAAAATCTATACCACGGAACTGGGAAAGACATAAAATGGCAGGACTGGAATGGCTCAGGCCATTTATGAAACGAAACAGACTTTCATTGCGAACACCAGAACAGACAAGTATATTAAGGGTCACTAGCTTCACAGAGGCAAATGTGAAAGTGTTTTTTGAAAATCTGATCTGCCTTAAGGCAAAATACAGGTTTGAACCACAAGATATCTACAATCTGGGTGGGACTGCAGCAACCACTGTGCAGAAACCACCTAAAGTATTGGCACAGACTGGGTGCAGAACAGTTGTACAATCTACATCTGCTGAAAGAGGATCACTTTTGACAATGGTTCCAATAATCAGTGCTTCTGGAAGAGCTGTGCCACCACTTCTTGTGTTTCCTAGGGTGCATTTTAAAGATCATGTGCTGCATAATGCCCCACCAGGCTCTGGAGGTGGAGCCACTGCCTCAGGCTGGATGGACAGTGAACTATTTTTACCAGTCCTGCAGCAGTTTGTAAAACATGAAAGTCCTACAAAGGAACATCCTAAGCTCGTGATTCTTGACTATTATGAAAGCCACACAAGCATAGCAGCAATTTCATATGCAAAAGGAAATGGAATTATTTTGCTTACTTTGCCTCCTCACACAAGCCAACCTCTGGATGTGGGAGTTTTTGCATCTTTCAAGAAGTTCTATAATACAGCACGTGTGATCTTATGGCAGATACAGGAAGATCTATCACCATCTATGATGTTGCTGGACTGGTTGGCAGAGTTTTTCCCCTTGCATTCACCATCTGAAATATATGCAGTGGTTTTAGGGCATGTGGTACTGAACCACTAAACAGAGACATTTTTCGACCTGAAGACTATCTCCCAGCTTACTTAGCTAATCAGCCTTTGCCAACTGAATCTAACCAGAGAAATGAAATGCCATCTACTTCCACTGTTGCTGTTTCTGACAAGACCATAACTATATATTTCAATATTCCTCAGCCTTGTAAAGAAGTCAAGATGAATGGCATAAGAACTGAACCAATCTCTCTAGAAGATATTCGGCCTCATCCGAAAGCCCCTCTTCCAATAAGAAAACAAACCAAGAGATCAAAATCAATGATTCTGACAGACGCCCGTAAAAAAACCATTCTTGAAGATGAAGCTAGATTAACAGAAGAAAAGAAAATGAAGAAATCTAATAGGATGATAAGAAAGAAGTCTGATCAGAATAGGAGACCAAAGAGAAAGCTCTTTGAGTTGGAAGTATCTGAAGAGTCTGAAGGATCTCTCCTCTATGATGACTCTTCTTCAGCAGTGAGTCTGTCTTCAGATGAAGACAGTATTATGTATTCTTCAGGAGACTTTGTGATTGTGAAAGTTTATGGTAAAGACTCTACTACTTTCAGACATTATGTTACTAAGGTTCTTAAGTCCTAAAAGATGGAGCTGAAGTGTCGTTTTACAAACGCTTGACTGGAACAATGAAATTTATGACAGATGAAAGAAGTTTTGTGCCAGAGGCTGATGTATTGAAACTACCTAATCCATTTCAATTAAAATCTGCTCGATATGCAAGTATTTGTTCTTTCAATTGTGATTTGCGTAACTTCACATTGTATTAGCTGTTTACCAGTCTTTTGTTGACTGTTTTGAGTATATAACTAATTTCCAGAATGAGTTTCATATAACTAATTGTTTGCATTTCTTTATCCTGTATTACATAGTATGAAGCACTGGCTATTGTAATATATATTGTGTTTTTTCAGTGAATACCAATAAATGTTACTGGCAACTATGTTACATTTTGGTCTCTGCTTTTTTAAATATTTTTGTTGGGCTCCTAATATATTTTTAAAACATTCAGTAAATATTAACAAAAATAATGGAGTGCTAAACGTTTACTTATTATGCAAAATATAGATACAAAGAATTAAAATGTAAAAAGTGGTCCAGTTAATCTAACTTTACCCTAACTCATATTTTGGCATTTTTCCGTTAACTACGTCATTGGTGTTAATTTGCATTTCAATGTTAACTTCCATTGTTAAAAGTTTTTGCCATTACGTTGCGCCGCGACAAGATGGCACATTCTTCTTTCTAATGTTTTGCTTAGCCCTTCAGGCTGCCATATTGTCCTTGCTTAACACATTCCGGTCGTTGCCCGTAGAAACTACGAGCGCGCATTTATTGCCGCAACAGTCGGCGCTCGGAGATTCTCCGAGTGCCGCCTTCTCGATTATTATTTCAGGTTGCGGCGCATTATATCCGTGCAGTGACATCTGGAGTTGAGTGTTTCGGTCTTGTAGTACATCGGACGACCGCTAGATGGTGTTCCTGCATCCTCTAAGCGCTATGTCACTCAAAAAAGGCGCCAAAACAATTCCCGCGCATTCACTCTTGCAGTGTGCTTATGTAGTTGTCTTTATCGCAAACGTTTGTCGTAAAATGGGGGACAGTTTGACTGAAGAGGAAATTCTGAGGCTGCTGGAAGAATCTGCATCTGAAATTGACGATGATGGATTTCAAACTGAAAATAGTTCTTCTGAAATAGATGGTAATTATAATGGTCAGTCATTGTGTTTACGAATCACAATTATAATCTCGGCAGTTTCACTGACTTTGTCATTTATTTCGAAGGTAACAACGAGTGGTCCGAAAATGAAAATGAGCCATCAGACGTATTAGAAGAGTGTGAAGCTCCCATTCAAAAAGGCAGAGGCAGAATACAACAACAGCAGTCCCAAAACAACGTTGTTGAATGGGTAAATGACGATGTCCTACAACAATTACCGCTCTTTGAAGGCGTAAGTAATGTCTTGGCACCTTTGAGCGCCGAAAGCACTGAATTTGACTGTTGGAGCGTCTTTATTGACGCAAATGTCATCAAAAATATAAAGACAGAAACAAACCGCTACGCTGCAGCAACAAATTCCAAATTGCGGATGCAAAATAAAATAACTTCCAGGTCGCTTTGGGCCAATTGGTCTGCTGTGAAGCTACATGAGATGTATCAGTTTTTTGCTATAATTATTCACATGTGCCTTGTACACAAACCAAATATTACGGACTATTGGAGCAATGACCTAATGCTAGATTCCTCCTTACCTGCAAAAATCATGAAAAGAGACAGATTTAGGTCAATTTACTTTATGCTTCACGTAAATAACAACGACAATTATGTACGAAGGGGTCAACCAAACCATGATCCTATACACAAAATCCGACCTTTTTTTGATAACTTTGTACTGAAAAGCAAGAACAGTTTTTCTCCTGGCGAGAATCTCACAGTTGATGAAGGTTTATGTCCATTCAGAGGGAGAATTCGATTTCGAGTATATATCAAGAACAAACAGAGCAGGTATGGTATAAAATTTTTCATTCTAAGTGATTCAGCAACAGGATATGTTTTGAACTGTGAAGTGTACACCGGTGCAGGTGAAAAAGACAACAGTGCAGATTCAGTGGTGCTACGTTTGTGCAACAGTTATCTACGTAAGGGTCATACATTGTACATGGACCGCTTTTATACTTCTGAAAAATTATTTGAAAAGTTGTTTGATGAGGGCACATCTGCTGTTGGCACAGTAATGAGAAACAGAAGAGGCCTACCACAGGAATTCAAACAGAATAAACTAAGAAGAGGTGAAATCGTATTCAAGAGAAAAAATTCCGTGCTAGCACTTCACTGGAAAGATACTAGGGATGTGTTTGCCCTTTCTACCAAACATAGAATGACAAGTAGTGTTACTAAGACAAAATCCAAGGCTGGAATGGTAGAAAAACTGAAGCCTGATCTCATACTTGATTATAATAAAAATAAAACTGGTGTTGATCATGGAGATCAGCTGGTGACCTATTATTTTCAACGACGAACAATGAAATGGTGGAAAAAGGTATTTTTTCATGTATTAATGATGTGCGTGGTCAATTCTTACATTCTGTACAAGAAACTTCGGCCTGTCTCTCACAAACGAACCAGCTTGTTTACTTTTATGGTGAACCTGGGAAAACAAATACTGGAGAAATCCGGCGAAGTTTTCAACGAAAATGAAAAGCAGGGTTCAGCAGCAAACAGGCTAACAGCAAGGCATTTCCCCACTCACGTCCCATCGACAACAAGCAAGAAATATGCATCAAGATATTGCATTGTTTGCTCTGAGAAGGGCGCACGGAGTACTGGCAAACGAGTGAGAAGGGAGGCGAGATGGTGGTGTGAAGAATGTAATGTAGGATTGTGTCTACCTGACTGTTTCAAGCAATATCACACAAAGACAAATTTTACTCAATGAAAAGAGTTGTAAAAATTCAGTGAAATAATTTTGTACATTTATTTTATAATAAATTCTGATTTCTTGCAATTTCAAACTTTTTTTCTACCTCTGAATCATCTAATTTTCAAAATATAATAATTCTGTAAATATATGATATCTTACAAAAAACTTTAAACAAATGTTTAGATATAGGATGATAACACACACATCAGTTAAAAGGTTTTGCTTTCCTTCATTACCTTTTGGTCAGGAGCCATGTAAAAAAGGCGCAAAAGTCTACGACTTCTGAGGGATTGCAGTAGTATCTGTGGCCCGACTGCAATGTGTTAATAATTATATTGCAGCTGCGCGTAGTGTTGAGACCTCAGCACGTTGTTCAGCTTCATTTTATCACCATTCAAAGCCAGTGTTACCATATTTTACTGTTTCTATTAGTCAATGCAGAAATACTGAAAATTTTCCACTATGAATATCGGCGACGAGAGAGATAGACAATCGCATGTGGATGACAGCGATAATGGCGCGAACGGATTCCGAAATTGACGTTTCGGAAACCGGAAGCGCAAATGCTCCAAATGTATTGGAATCCGAAGCCATGCAGCCGGGAACGAGTGAAGAAACTGCGCAAGCGACGCAGCCGATTGCATCGTTTGAAAATTTGTTGCGAAGATTAACAGATACCTTCAATAACATCTCTTCCAACATGTCGAAAAAGCTGGAGAAATTCAATTAACAACGCACTGAGTTACGAGAAAGCTTTAATGACCGACGTACTGAGTTACAAGGGAAATTTGACGCACAGGGCGCTGCGTCTGGCGCAAAATTTGAAAATTTTACTAGAAATATCCTAGGAAGTTTTAATGAACAAAGTACTGAGTCTAATGCAAAATTCGCAGATTTGACTAAAAATATTCAAGAAAGTTTTAGGAAGCAAAGCACTGCATTAGATGCAACATTTCAAGTCTTATCTAAAAACATTCATGGGAAATTTGACGATACAGTCACCGATCTGAACAGTCAACTGCATGCAAACCTAGCGCAAATCCGAACTGAAATCTCGAGATTAATTGAAGCATATCGTGAGATTCCGCCTCAGGTTAAGCGGATGTATGACGATGTGAAGGAATTAAAAGATACGCAGACAACCATGCAAGTGAAAATGTCAAATTTGACAGACCAGTTCGCGGAAATTTCACTTGAGCAAGAGCGCAAATTGCAGCAAAACCTCAAGGTGAAAAATTAAATAGGGAATTTGGCGAATGGGTATCAGAACGTAATAAAGACATAACTCAAAAAGCCGAGTCAGAAATACGCGCCGCAGTACGAGCTGTTAGTGCAGAGGTAGTATGTGAACCAGGCGCATCTGGCGAATCGTTGCGGAATGAACTTGGTAACATTCAAAATATTTTGAAAAATGAGTTGCCTGGGTGGCAGAAACAAGTGAATGATTTAAAAAACGAGATTCGTGAGATGCAAGTGTAGCCACGCATGCTAGATTCATTATCGTCGTTTTTGCAAAATAATCCGGCGGGGGCGACACACAACAATATGACGTCATCGCAACATACTGGACATTACAGTCCGTATGCTAATTCTCCACTCGAATCTGTGGGGGTAGCGAATGTTTTAACTACGGTGTTGCTAGAAGAAGGGCTGTTGAAACACCGTCAGTATCAGATTTTTATACCAGAGAAGAAATTACCACACCCCGTAGTTTTTATCAGAGGCTTCCGAGGGGTGCTGCCTAGGGTAAAGTCAAGTTATTCCGTGATATCAAGTAATTCTGTGATAAACTGTATTTCTTGTGTCACGACGTAGCCTCAACTCCAGAGGTTCCAAGATTTTGCCAGCAGATGGCAGTAGCATGCAGGACTCTAGGAAGCCCTCACGCGCTATCTCTCGGGCGTTCAAGGAAGTTCTAGACATGTGTTCCCTCAGTGTTTTCGTGTGATCGGGTCACGTACGGGCAGTGAAGTCGCTAGTAAACATATCAGTTTCGTACACGCAAGTGTTCCAGGGTATAAGTTCCATTTTAACACCAGTAAAAGTTAAGATATAATATCATTCACGTATAAAATTTACTTGTAAGTTGGGCCACGCGTTTGTTTTTCTTAGGTTGGACGCAATGGCGCCAAAGAGGAACAAAGCGGCGCATTCCTACACAGCCGAAACGCTTAGGCCCTTTGCACACTTACGCGAATGGTCCGCGTTCCGCGCGCGGTTGGTAGTCACGTATTCGAATAGGGTACCACACGGTTAAGGTACGCTGTCCAAGAGGCGACGCACACTAGCGACTGCGACGGGTCGCTACGTGACGTTAGAAGTTGCCTGCTGGCGCATGCGCAGTTCGACTTTGGGATGCGACGCGCGACCGCTACGTGACGTTAGAAGTTGCCTGCTGGCGCATGCGCAGTTCGACTTTGGGATGCGACGCGCGACTGTTGCGGCAGCTGCTGCAGCACTGCACCACAGCAACCTTGACTGCACCAGTGAGCAGTGTTGCGACTGAAGGCGGACGACACAAAGACGTACGGCTGCCAGAAAGATGCCGAACCAGTCAAGGAAAACTGAAATGAGCCACTCACAGGATGTGATGCTCTGTGAGCAGGTCTCGCAACATCCTTGCCTTTACGATTTGAAGAACCCTAAATATAGGGACACTTTGTTCAGAGACAGAATTTGGGAAGAAATTGGTGCACAGTTGAAACAGGCAGGTGAGTGAAATATATATTATTGTCCCATTAATGCAAATTTTTCAGTCCTGTTATGAAAATCAGTATAATCCATGCAGGTGTAGAATTAGAATGATGAAAATGAACTTGCAGGTCGATTTTCGCATTACTCTTTTTTTGTGACGATAAAAATTGAAAACGGCAAGTTCATTATAAAATGAACAATCTAAAGTACAAACTTTGAAAGTAAACGGTAGATCGGTGTCTTGATGATACCTTCCAGTTGTGAAAAACCACCACCACATTGTTGTACAGTTTTCTGTAACCAACAGGTATTCATTTTTGAGGAAGGCGTTTCTCAACAGATTGCGCAAACAGTATACTGCAATAAGTAATTTGCCACATTCACTTCAATTCATTGGTAGAAGGTGGTGCTCAAAAAACTTGTGCCAAAAGTGCACAACCGTTTTACAAGGCCCTTCTGGTCTGACACAGTTCACAATTGAAATTCGTCTTTTGTAAATCCTGGAGTCATCTTTTGAGTGCAGCTTGGCAAAATTAAATGTTCATGTCATCCATAACGATGTATGCTGTCAGAATATAAGAATATGGAAGGTCCTTTGGATGGGAATAAAGAGTCAATCGGCTATGAAAGTTGCCTTAGCTTGTTCCAAAAGTTTCTGCAAGGGAGAAACTGACAAGTATAATTTGGGGAAATTTTGTGAACAAGCACGGACATTATTCCTTCCACATTTCTGCCAGTGTATACTGTAGACGTTCAGAATGAAAATTCTAGAGATGTGTAAGGTGTAACCCTATCTTGTTGTCAAGAACTTTAACAATGCAATGACGCTAGCGTGCGCTTATTGTTAATAAACTTATCTTTCATTGGAATTTTAGGTGAAATGTGCAAAAACAGATGGAGAAATATTCGGGACTCGCATCAGAGAAATAAACGAGAAAGAAAGCTTGGAACAGGTTCACATGCCTCAGCAAAACCAAGAAAATGGGTTCTGCTTGATCACTTGGCTTTCCTGGAGGCAGTTCAACAGGAGACACAGTACGTGTATTTGTTGATTTTAAGCACACTGCTTTCATCTGCACATCTGTTTCATTTCTTTGCTATTGTAAATAATAATTTTTGCCTCATATTGATATATTTAACGAGCTACAACCAAAACGTTCCAGATCTATCTCCAATATTTCTCTATGGGAAGAAACGTCTGACAGTATAGTTTCTGACATTATAACTGATTTCGAGGAGAATACACACGTTGAATCTCCTCGGCCAGAAACGTCTGAAACGACAGAGGTGGAATGCACAGTAGATCTAGGCACAATTCTAAGCAGTTGAATCAAGTACCTCGTCCCAGCGGCACAAATGTACGTAAAAGGAAGAAGTTGCGTTTTGAGGATAGAATATTTGACCTGTTCGAAAAACGACAGAGTGAGCGGGAAACGGCATTTGAAGAAATAAAAAAAAGATACCTGGAGACAAGTGCAAAGGAAGATGATGTCTATTTGTTCTTACGCAGCATGGGCCTGACAATGAAATCATTCCATCCTACTATTTTGGCAGAGAAAAAAAAAAAAAAAAATCTGCATTCTAGTGATGGACATGCAACTTTAAAATGAAAAGTTTCAGACTACGGCAGAACAGCCTAAAACTATCTGAGGCGATTGTACCGTAAGCAACATGCACTGTATATTTTCTCTTTTGTAAAAATTTTGCTTCATTTATAAAAGTGTGCAGTTTTTAATATGCATGTTGTTTCATTCAGTTTCACGATTTTTTTTGTCGTTTTAAATCAGTTACAATTATGAAAATAAACTTTCTTATAGTGTTGAAAATTATTCTTATTTGTGGCACTACAAACTGAAGAGACAAGTACATTATAAAATTAACTATATTAACAGGAAATATGGCTGTCCTACATAGCAATAATAATCATTAGTTATTCTTGCCTGGGGTTCAATATCTGTTTTGCCGAGGTACAGAACCTTCATTTGCGAAATAATCTGTAAACTGCTTTCTAACCTGGAAACCTTCCATTTGAGAGAAACCGCCATGAGGTGTGATGGCAACAAAGTTTTGCGTTGGTTGCTGCAGCGTTTTATCCTCGGTGTAGTAGGGTTCCCGATTTCTTTCGAGGTAGGCATCTCTCAATAGATTATGCAAACAATGCTGCAATAACTATTTTGTCACGCATAGTCACTTTAACAGCAACTGGTTGGTAGAATACTCTAAAAACTTGGGCCAGGGGTGCAAAACTGTTTTCTGAGACTCTTCTGGCCCGACACAATCTGTAATTGAAAATTCTCTTTTGTGCATCCTGGCGTGCTTCACTTCTTGTATATGGTTTCATCATGTATTTGGCAAGACTGAATGCTTCATCACCTACAATGATGCATGGTGTCACAGTATCAGAATCTGGAAGAGCAGTTGCAGGAGGATAAAACTCCTGTTTGGCTAAGCAAGGTCCCTATTTTTGATTTATGTAAGATTCCGCTGTCTCCTCCTTTTCCATATGATCCAACGTCTATCATTACAAACTTATATTTTGCATCGACAATAGCTAAGAGAACGGTAGAGAAATACTCATGGTGATTGTATTAAAGGTATCCACAATTAGGTGGGCAAATCATTCTAATGTGCTTGCCATCTATAGCACCGACACAGTTTGGAAACTGCCATTTGTTACAAAATTCCCTTGCATTTTCCGAAAGTTTCTCTTCTGAAGGTACTGGCAGGTAATGTGGAGAAAGTCTGTTGACAAGTGCGGTGAGTACTTCTTCCACTAGTCTACTGATGTATCCTGTGGAGATTCGGAAGGAGAATGCTAAGGATGCGAAAGATTCTCCTGTTGCCAAGAACCTGAAAATAAGAGAACCCATTAAGCTACTATTTTGAATACACTTAGCTTCCATGGGATACTGCAAGAACAGACGAAACATTTTTGGGACTTGCGTGGAGAAATAAAAGAAAAATAAAGCTAGGAAACGGACCAGTTTTTTGCTAATGTGATGTTGGGGATAATAATTGAAGCCTGTGGTTGATAATTTTTTTTATTAAGATAACCATGTACATGTGTAATGACATGCATAACAGTGTTTGCTGAAATAATTTCATTCATTCATACCAATTCAGTCGGTTTTGTGGTGCACCATAAAAATTAGCTTAGGTCATGTGAACGAAGGTAAATGTGATGCTCCTTGTAGATTCATCTGTCTCATGTATGATACAGATGATATGTGTGATAAGTAAAGAGTATTGTTTTCCATATTCCCTGGAATACGGTTTATGGCCGAATCTGATGAATTTACGTAAATGTAAATATTATAGGACACATTCTCATGCATTTCCATGCAACTTTTGTTGATACATTTAATAAGCTAAAACGATAGAGACTTTGTTCCAGATGTTGTTGTTGTTGTTGTTGTTGTTGTTGTGGTCTTCAGTCCTGAGACTGGTTTGATGCAGCCCTCCATCCTACTCTATCCTGTGCAAGCTTCTTCATCTCCCAGTACCTACTGCAACCTACATCCTTCTGAATCTGCTTAGTGTATTGATCTCTTGGTCTCCCTCTACGATTTTTACCCTCCACGCTGCCCTCCAATGCTAAATTTGTGATCCCTTGATGCCTCAAAACATGTCCTACCAATCGATCCCTTCTTCTAGTCAAGTTGTGCCACAAACTTCTCTTCTCCCCTATCCTATTCAATACCTCCTCATTAGTTACGTGATCTACCCACCTTATCTTCAGCATTCTTCTGTAGCACCACATTTCGAAAGCTTCTATTCTCTTCTTGTCCAAACTGGTTATCGTCCATGTTTCACTTCCATATTTCACTTCCATATATGGCTACACTCCATACAAATACTTTCAGAAACGACTTCCTGACACTTAAATCTATACTCGATGTTAACAAATTTCTCTTCTTCAGAAACGATTTCCTTGCCATTGCCAGTCTACATTTTAAATATCCTCTCTACTTCGACCATCATCAGTTATTTTACTCCCTAAATAGCAAAACTCCTTTACTACTTTAAGTGTCTCATTTCCTAATCTAATCCCCTCAGCATCACCCGATTTAATTTGACTACATTCCATTATCCTCGTTTTGCTTTTGTTGATGTTCATCTTATATCCTCCTTTCAAGACACTGTCCATTCCGTTCAACTGCTCTTCCAAGTCCTTTGCTGTCTCTGACAATTACAATGTCATCGGCGAACCTCAAAGTTTTTACTTCTTCTCCATGAATTTTAATATCTACTCCGAATTTTTCTTTTGTTTCCTTTACTGCTTGCTCAATATACAGATTGAATAACATCGGGGAGAGGCTACAACCCTGTCTCACTCCTTTCCCAACCACTGCTTCCCTTTCATGCCCCTCGACTCTTATAACTGCCATCTGGTTTCTGTACAAATTGTAAATAGCCTTTCGCTCCCTGTATTTTACCCCTGCCACCTTCAGAATTTGAAAGAGAGTATTCCAGTTAACGTTGTCAAAAGCTTTCTCTAAGTCTACAAATGCTAGAAACGTAGGTTTGCCTTTTCTTAATCTTTCTTCTAAGATAAGTCGTAAGGTTAGTATTGCCTCACGTGTTGGTCCAGATATGTCTGCAATATTTTGCTCTCTCAGTTGAATGAAATGATAGACAATACGGTTTCCATCACTGGGACTGATTTCAAAGACCATACGAAAGTTGAATCCATATCAATAAATCTGATAAAAGCCGGAGACGAAAGAAATACAAGCTGCATCAAAAGTTTCAGATGAACAAACAATTGTTCTGAACCCAGCGCCGCAAATGTACATAAGATAAAACTACACGTACCTTAGCGTCACTGCGAGTTTTTCAGCTGCACTGATAGGTTTCTTGACCCGGTTGCACGATTTTCTCTAAGTTCCAAAACATGAGCAAACTGGCTGACAATCTGAAATAATGTCTGAATTTCGTATCGTCATTTAAAAGGTGACTATTAATCAAAATGTTGTAACAGCCTTCATCGCCAAAAGACAATGAACCTTCTTTTTCCTTTTGTTGTGGAGCCACAACAACGTAACTGTGTCATTGTCTTCTTCTTGCTGTAAGATATCTAAGTACTTTAAAGTGAAATCGAATGTGGCTCTACTTCTCTCCATCATGTCAATGACGGACCGCAGCTTGGGAAACACGCGCCGCTACTGACAAGTGTAGGTCAAATACAGCTGAGCGACACAGGCATTCCCATCCGTACTTATCGCATGATGTACTGTGAAGCGACAATGCGATACTCACGGGAAGTAATACTCAAACCCAGTGTCGCTATGATGTACCTACCACATCATATAAAAAATATAATTGATGACAAGGCGATATTAAACTAATTTGAACGTTTTTGCGCTCTGTTGAAAAACGTAAATTTTTTACGTTTGTTGGTTTTGTTAGGACGTCTACTTCTACTTGGGTATCCTCGTCCAGGTTCAGAAGAAAATACTAGAGGTGAGTAACTTATCCTCTTCCCAAGAATGAGATGAAAATATATTGAAGGCAGCAAGTCTTTACTTTTAAGAAACCTACATTTCCTGGCATTTTAAATGAAATTGTCAAGAGCATATGGAGAAATATTAGTAACTCATACCGGAGAAATATGTGACATAAAATGGTTTCACTAGGTCCAAATGTGTCAGCGAAACAAAACAAATGCAGTCTCTATCGTGTGATGACCACATGATTCACGTTGCGCGTCGACAGAACTGGCGGCTAGTCGCGACGCTCCCGGAGATATATGAGCCCAAATCTCGGAAACTGAGATCGATATCTTTCTGATCTCAACTTTAAAAATACTTTCGGTATGTTAGCTTCTTTTCATCGGCAACGATGTATGACCTAACGTGAACCATACGCGAAGTAGCCAGCGACCACATTTTTCACTGTACGCAATTCAAATTTTATGCAGTAGGTTACTTGTAAGTTAAGTATCGGAATAACTCTGACGAATATCGGAAAAATAGAAACCTCATTATCAAGCTGTGATGTGAAACTGTAAGATAAACAAACATCAATTTTTTTGTGCCTTTTACTTTCCCCACAATCGATAGAGAAGTAATATACAGCGAAAATTACACGCAAAACCGGAAGAGATAGCTTTCAATTTTTTTAAAGTAAAAGGAGAATCTGTATCGAAAAACTAACTCTGGGAGCCGATGTAACTTTGTACCATTAACATACAGTATTTTTTACAGCAAGAAAATCGGAATTCTTATTTTTCTTATGTATTTGAATCCGCCACCGCCGACCAGAGCTTGGGAAACAGCGACGACTCCTGTCGTGTTGCGGCCTTGTCGCCGTCTGCCAGGGTGGGAAAAATGGAGCTGGCAGCGTCGTAGGTGCAGCGAACTGTCGCGTCTTGGACAACATAGCTTAACACATTCCGGTCGTTGCCCGTAGAAACTACGAGCGCGCATTTATTGCCGTAACAGTCGGCGCTCGGAGATTCTCCGAGCGCCGCCTTCTCGATTATTATTTCAGGTTGCGGCGCATTATATCCGTGCAGTGACATCTGGAGTTGAGTGTTTCGGTCTTGTACTACATCGGACGACCGCTAGATGGTGTTCCTGCATCCTCTAAGCGCTATGTCACTCAAAAAAGGCGCCAAAACAATTCCCGCGCATTCACTCTTGCAGTGTGCTTATGTAGTTGTCTTTATCGCAAACGTTTGTCGTAAAATGGGGGACAGTTTGACTGAAGAGGAAATTCTGAGGCTGCTGGAAGAATCTGCATCTGAAATTGACGATGATGGATTTCAAACTGAAAATAGTTCTTCTGAAATAGATGGTAATTATAATGGTCAGTCATTGTGGTTACGAATCACAATTATAATCTCGGCAGTTTCACTGACTTTGTCATTTATTTCGAAGGTAACAACGAGTGGTCCGAAAATGAAAATGAGCCATCAGACGTATTAGAAGAGTGTGAAGCTCCCATTCAAAAAGGCAGAGGCAGAATACAACAACAGCAGTCCCAAAACAACGTTGTTGAATGGGTAAATGACGATGTCCTACAACAATTACCGCTCTTTGAAGGCGTAAGTAATGTCTTGGCACCTTTGAGCGCCGAAAGCACTGAATTTGACTGTTGGAGCGTCTTTATTGACGCAAATGTCATCAAAAATATAAAGACAGAAACAAACCGCTACGCTGCAGCAACAATTTCCAAATTGCGGATGCAAAATAAAATAACTTCCAGGTCGCTTTGGGCCAATTGGTCTGCTGTGAAGCTACATGAGATGTATCAGTTTTTTGCTATAATTATTCACATGTGCCTTGTACACAAACCAAATATTACGGACTATTGGAGCAATGACCTAATGCTAGATTCCTCCTTACCTGCAAAAATCATGAAAAGAGACAGATTTAGGTCAATTTACTTTATGCTTCACGTAAATAACAACGACAATTATGTACGAAGGGGTCAACCAAACCATGACCCTATACACAAAATCCGACCTTTTTTTGATAACTTTGTACTGAAAAGCAAGAACAGTTTTTCTCCTGGCGAGAATCTCACAGTTGATGAAGGTTTATGTCCATTCAGAGGGAGAATTCGATTTCGAGTATATATCAAGAACAAACAGAGCAGGTATGGTATAAAATTTTTCATTCTAAGTGATTCAGCAACAGGATATGTTTTGAACTGTGAAGTGTACACCGGTGCAGGTGAAAAAGACAACAGTGCAGATTCAGTGGTGCTACGTTTGTGCAACAGTTATCTACGTAAGGGTCATACATTGTACATGGACCGCTTTTATACTTCTGTAAAATTATTTGAAAAGTTGTTTGATGAGGGCACATCTGCTGTTGGCACAGTAATGAGAAACAGAAGAGGCCTACCACAGGAATTCAAACAGAATAAACTAAGAAGAGGTGAAATCGTATTCAAGAGAAAAAATTCCGTGCTAGCACTTCACTGGAAAGATACTAGGGATGTGTTTGCCCTTTCTACCAAACATAGAATGACAAGTAGTGTTACTAAGACAAAATCCAAGGCTGGAATGGTAGAAAAACTGAAGCCTGATCTCATACTTGATTATAATAAAAATAAAACTGGTGTTGATCATGGAGATCAGCTGGTGACCTATTATTTTCAACGACGAACAATGAAATGGTGGAAAAAGGTATTTTTTCATGTATTTATGATGTGCGTGGTCAATTCTTACATTCTGTACAAGAAACTTCGGCCTGTCTCTCACAAACGAACCAGCTTGTTTACTTTTATGGTGAACCTGGGAAAACAAATACTGGAGAAATCCGGCGAAGTTTTCAACGAAAACGAAAAGCAGGGTTCAGCAGCAAACAGGCTAACAGCAAGGCATTTCCCCACTCACGTCCCATCGACAACAAGCAAGAAATATGCATCAAGATATTGCATTGTTTGCTCTGAGAAGGGCGCACGGAGTACTGGCAAACGAGTGAGAAGGGAGGCGAGATGGTGGGGTGAAGAATGTAATGTAGGATTGTGTCTACCTGACTGTTTCAAGCAATATCACACAAAGACAAATTTTACTCAATGAAAAGAGTTGTAAAAATTCAATGAAATAATTTTGTGCATTTATTTTATAATAAATTCTGATTTCTTGCAATTTCAAACTTTTTTTCTACCTCTGAATCATCTAATTTTCAAAATATAATAATTCTGTAAATATATGATATCTTACAAAAAACTTTAAACAAATGTTTAGATATAGGATGATAACACACACATCAGTTAAAAGGTTTTGCTTTCCTTCATAACCTTTTGGTCAGGAGCCATGTAAAAAAGGCGCAAAAGTCTACGACTTCTGAGGGATTGCAGTAGTATCTGTGGCCCGACTGCAATGTGTTAAGCCATAGAAGGACGCTCTAGTAGTGCGTGTGGCGTTAATTTAATATAAAACTATGTTTCACAAACGCTTCTGCTCTCTAGAGCAACGTGATGTATGTGTTTAGAGTTAAATGTTTTGAACAGTATTGTATACATAGAGAAAATGTCTATGGAGTGAGCATTGCGTTCTGCGCATGTTGTCAACATTAAACCAGGAATGTCACGTGTTTTCGCGACTTTGCCGAGCGTGTGCGCTTTCCGCAGAGTTTGAAGTTTATAATATCAAGAGTTTTTGTTGAGTTTTTACCGTTTGTTGATAGTGTAATAGCGATGGTGAATTACTGTGAAGGGAGGGATAATAACTTTTCATGGGTACATACCATGTAGCTCTAATTATAGTTATCATATTATTAAGAGACACTGTATACGTTTAAAAATTTCGAGACGCATTATAATTAAGGCTTGATTCTGTAGACCTATTTTTCTACGATTTTATGACTATATAATAGATATTACGGCTCGTACAAAAGCTTGCAAACAACCGCTTCCTTGCTAGTGGAACAGGAAAGGGAATGGTTAGTTGTTTCAGCAAATACTATCCTCCATGCATTTATCAGTGACTTGTCGATTATGTATATAGATTTGAAACACGGGAGACAGATAAATTCAATAGTGTGGGAGTCTGTAATTGTCTTCATACAATATGTGTGTCCAAACCTTTTTGTTTATTATAAAGGTACAGTAGGAGACCATGTTAAGTGTGTTCAGGACATGGAGAATGATTATGTGCGATTTATATTTTAGTTGCCTCGAAGGATGAACAACGAGTAAAGATGTGGCTCCAGAAAATGAGGAGTAATTTTGTCCCCACAAAATATTCCAAAGTATGTTCAAAACACTGAAGAGGAATGTTTGGACAGAGAAAAATTTGGACGTGTGTGTTTGAAGGTAGATGCTATACCAACAATTCTTAATTTTCCACAGCACCTTCTACCCAAAGTACCCACACGAAAACCACCTGTTAAACGAAATTTGTCAGGTTCGTATATATAACTTGTGGTTATCATATTAGCTACTTTCTTTCACTGAGAAATGTGTTACATTCTGCATTATTCGGCATAGGCTTGTACACTGAGGTGTCTGTTTCATCTTTACACTCAGAAACCTTGACAAACCTGTGATGACAATAGTGAAAAAACTCAAAATGGGCCCATGGTGGATGTCGAAAGTGAGAATTTGCTATCTGACTCCATGCCCTCCATGTTAGTAAGCAGGAAAAGGCGATACAGGAGAAGTAAAATATTTCTAACTAATACTGTAGTCGGGCCTACTTGTTCCATAGCTGAAATTCATGATAAACCTTATGATGTTAAACATGTTAAAAACAACATACGTAGAATACTTTTATACAACTAAAAAAATTAAAATGTAATATTTACATGGGTCCATGATGGTAATGTACAGGTAGTTTTCTTTAAAAACTACTATCTCTACTGAAGAATAAATTCATGGCATGGAAGGAATTGTTTAGGAGAAACGCCTTCAATGTACATTTGAAAAAACTTCTGTTACCTGCCAGAAAATTTTATTTTCATATATAGATTGTCAGAGTGTTTTATGCCTGCATCTATTGCGTTTGTGACAGAATTGCATTAAAAAAAGATAGGCACTGTGTTTTTCATTAACCTACAAAAAATTGTTTAGTGTAGGTCATTAACCTAAATAAAGATTGTTTACTATAAGTATGTGGGACACTTCACACCAGAAGATATGGACAACAAAAGCGAAGGATTGATATTCTGAGAATTCAGAGCACACGGAGCAAGAAGAAAGTAACGTCCTTGTCTTCTTTGCTTGATGAGTTAAAGGCAAAAACAAATATTTCAGATGAAGTGTGTCAAGTTTTAGAGGTAAATATTAATATTGTGTCCAATTATTATTTCATTCTGAATAGTATTAACTGGAATTTGATAAGTTTCTGTTTTTTTCAGGCGTCACCCTGAGGGCCTTCGAAAGAATTGGTCAAGAGGGCTTTGTTGGGCAAGGAGAAGGGACAATACTTACCAGAACTAACAACATTTGCTCTGACATTTCAATTCTAATCTACAAGAGCTTACAATTATGTAAGAGAAACTTTTGACCTCACTTTGCCTCATGAGGCCACTTTATGAAAGTGGTATAATGCTGTTAATGGGTTAGCTGACGTTCCTTCAGAAGCTATAACTGCTTTAAAAGCAAAAGTTGCTGAAGCGTCAAGTAAGGGGCTCAAACTACATTGTGCGATGATGGTGGATGAAATTGCGATTAGGCAACATGTAGAATGGGATGGCAAAAGTTCAACGGCTACATAGATTATGGGGCAGATCTGGATAACGATCAGCTTCAAGTTGCGAAAGAAGCATGGGTTTTCATGCTAAATGCTATTAATGGACACTGGAAAATACAAATTGGCTATTTTGTTGTCAATGGTTTGGGAGCTTCCGAGAGGGCAAACTTCATCAATTTAGTACTGGATTTTATTGCAGATATTGGTTTGTAAGTTGTTTCTCTAACATTAGATGGTGCTAGTTGCAATTAAACCATGGCTCATATACTAGGTGCTAATCTGGATGTAAATAGTGAAGGCTTTCAAAATTATTTCGTCCACAAGGGAACTGGTAAAAAGATAATATATCGTACTGGACGTTTGTCACATGCTGAAGTTAATGAGGAATACTTTAGCTTCTAGACAGTTTATTTTAGACCGAGTCAAATGTAGTCAATTGGGATTACACTGTAAAATTGCAAGAAGTACAAGTAAAAAAAGGTCTTTTTGCAGCAACTAAGCTAAGGGCAAGACATGTTCAGTGGGAGAAAATTAAAGTGAAACTTGCTGCACAAACTCCCAGCTGCAGTGTGGCTACAGCCCTTGAATACATGGAGGACAGGTGTGATCCAAAATTTCTTGGAGCTGAAGCAACAGTTAAGTTCCTAAAAATTTTTGATGGCTTGCTTGATATACTCAATAGCCATAATCTTTTAAGCAGAGGCTTGAAATCTCCAATGTCACTACAAAATTTTTCTGGGGTTTTTCAATTCCTTAATGAAGCTGAAAATTAGATTCAGTCCTTGCGCCAGCCTAATGGAGTGAAAATACTAGACATAAATAGGAAATAAGGTTTCTTAGGATTTCTTGTGAAGTAAGAAGTGTGCTCAATTTGTATAGCGATTTGATAAAAACACAGAAATTAGAGTTTTTGCTGACGTACAAATTTAGCCAAGATCACCTAGAAATGTTTTTAGTTGTATTAGAAGTAAAGGTGGTTTTAATAACAACCCCACAGCAAAATAATTTGCAGCAGCTTACAACAGTTGCTTGTTCACCATCAAGTGACTTCTACTGCATTTGCGAATTGTGTTCCATTGGATGTGACAACGGTTCTCAATGCCAGTTCGCAAAAGTAAGTGACACTGATTTGTGTAGGGAATCAGTAGAGCAATTGCTAGAGGATGATCATTTGTATGCAGTGACAGCAAGTGCTGTACAAAATACCTTCACTGGCTATGTGAATGACATTGTGGAATCGTTTCCAGTTTTGTCGTAAGAAAGATTTCGAAAGCACTGTATTGCAGAGAGAGAGAGAGAGAGAGAGAGAGAGAGAGAGAGAGAGAGAGAGAGAGAGAGAGAGGAATCCCTCTATGATAGAACACTATGCCTTCATTTCAAGGAAAAATTTGGGAGAACTTGTTTTTCCTTCTAAAGATGTTGAAGTGTGCTGAGAGTCACATCAGATTGGTGGAGGCAAGAGGTCAACTGACCCAGAAAGGCCCCGTGAATATCATTGTTATTAAATGTCTTAGGGAACTGCAACATGACAACATATTTTGTAGGTTGATGCAGCACATTCAACAAGAACCAATGGGTAAACACAGATACTTTTTACTTAAGCTGACTTTGGTGACATACATTTACCGTGTATCTGAAGATATGGAATAGGCCAAATTTATTTTAAAATGGTGCACACATTATTTAGAATGTTGAATGACTTACTTTCATGTATTTTGTTGTTTTGGTTGCCTTTTATATAAATGTTTTAAATCTATTATGTGTGATAAGTTTAGCATTGTTGGACAAAGCCTTTGGCCACCAGCAATAATCATTCCTTATAGTGACTACTGTTCAAGAAATGTCTGTTTCATTTGACAGTTGTGAACTTCAAAAGAGACTGGTAGAAACTGGGCCCTTTCCCTAATAGCTCACACCTGGATGATTTATGGTCAGTTTAAAACTGAAATATATTTGCCATGTGGTACAGTGCAAGATGGATAAAGTTTTGTGGTTTATTGGAAACAAAAAAAAATTTTCATAAAATAATGCACCCTTGTCAGAATCTCTCTCTCTCTCTCTCTCTCTCTCTCTCTCTCTCTCTCTCTCTCTCTCTCTCTGTGTGTGTGTGTGTGTGTGTGTGAACTTTTTAGATCACGGAATACTGAAAGTAAACATTAAGTTAAATATATGCTATAGACCGGCAGCATACCCGTGGATATTTTGATTAAATATATGCTAATGTTTATTGAAATGAAGGACTGTGAACAAAATTGAATTTGTAGATATGATGAGTTGTATTGGGTGAAATTTATGCATTCAGCTTAAATACATTTTCTGTACAAATAAAGTAAAAAACACAATAGTGTAGCTAAAGAATTTTATGGTGTATGTAACCCAGCATTAGCAGTAATAGAGTCATATCTTCATAATAGAAGACAGTTTGTCTCAGTTAAAAATAATTACTCCCCTGTAGCAGCAGTTAGTACTGGTGTACCACAGGGCTCGGTTCTGGGACCCTTCTTCTTCATCATAGCCATCAATGACCTACCTCATCACATAAATAGTACTACCATATGCTATGCAGATGACACAACCCTCCTCACCTCACATCAGAACATCTCAGCTTTGGACAATAACACACAGGAATCACTCAAATCAGCCATCCACTGGTTCACATCCAATAAATTACTGTGTAACTCAGAGAAAACACAACAGCTTCTCTTAGGGTTACCCAAAACCATAGAAAACAAAACTGTAAAACTATTAGGAATGCATATTGATTCCAAACTTAATTGGGAAGAACACGTAAATCAGGTTTGCAAAAAGCTTTCAAGAGTCTCCTATCTCCTTTGGAAACTTAGGGACATGATTAGCATGAACTTTCTGAGAACAATGTACTGTGGACTCTTCCAGTCACATATTACATATGGCCTTCTCATATGGGGGCACAGCTCTCACAGTAACAAAATTTTGTTGATGCAGAAAAGAATGCTGCGCATAATGTGTAAAGTCGGTCCCACGGAGCACTGTCGTCCTCTCTTTATAAGGCTAAGACTGTTGACCATTGTAAACTTGTATATTTATATCTGTGTGTTACACATTAAAAACAATGATATGGAAGGTGTTGTCAGGGAAGAAATTCATAACTACAACACTAGAAGGAAGGCAGATTATGATATACCAAGACACAGACTAACAAAAAGTAGTAACTCACACAAAGTGAATACCTTAAAAATATTCAACAAACTACCGCAATCTGCTCGGGACATGCCCACAAAAATTCTTAAACAAAATTTGTACAATTGGTTATCTGACAATCCATTTTATTCTATGCAAGAATATTATGATCTGAGTAGCACAGAGATAAACCTGTAATTGCATAATTAACTTAATTAACTACTATATATACTGTCACAAAATATTTCATATCTAATACCTTTGTATTTCAACTGTGTTAGTTAACTACTTTATTTGCCAGTGTTATGATGTGTTACGTAACTACTGTGTTTGCTACTACAATGTAACTCATTTTTGGTACCTTTGTATGTATCTGAAACAAGAATATGTATTAAGCATTGTAGTCACCTGCTTAAGGTTTATGTTATTTGTAAGTTACTCATATGCTAATTATATCTATGCCTTATATATAGTGTCTGGAATATTAATATTCTTTTATGTACTGACGAAGACTATTTCATCTTGCATGATCAATGGCTAATAAAGAATCTTGAATCTTGAATCAAAGTACAAATTAATCTTCTTTCGTGTATTTTACCTTCAATTTATTTTCTTCACCATTTGATCAAGAAGCGTGTAATATTAGTAAACATGTTCCCAAACTTTTTCATTTGTGTCGCTTTCCACTTCCCTTAATGGTGTTATATGTGTTGACTGTTACATGACCAACTGTATTTGCTTTACAGTACATTTATTCTCCGATCGCCTCCACCCCCCCGCCCCCCTTCTTACTCAGTCCCCTATTTATTTAATAAACTGGGAGCAAATACGTAAAATGCGTTAAATAAATACTTCAAAGTGTCACCAGTAAGAAAAATCGTGCTTTAGCTCGCAAAAACGAGAAAAGAAATACGCAGAAAAAAGGTCGAATTATCAGGGATATAATCGCTAATGTGTGGTAAATTCGGTGTTTTTCGGACACTTGCAAAGTACTAGCGTACTGACAAGTCGTTTTGCAAGACTATCACTGCAAAAATGTACGTCAGGCTCTGTAATACTATAAAGTGTCGATCATACCGAAAACTACCAAAAATCGAGTTTATCTGAACTCTGACACCTATCACAAAGACGTAGAATGCAATATCGCTTGCCCTTAAAATTTACGTAGCTGGTTTATTCTCGGTATCAAATGGATACTGTTAAAATGTCTGCGCAACATATATAAATAATCCACGGCACGTACGAAAAGAATCCGTCTGTACTAGGGATTTAGTGACATTCTAAATATACAGGGCGCTATACGGACAAACACACGACGTCCCGAGAACACGTGACCAAGCCGGCAGTGTGTGTTGACAACACAAATTTTGTGTTAATTTTAAATCTGTTCTGCCATTGTGAATGCTCACTCCAGAGATATTTACTCTTTGATTGAATACCAAGTATCTATGGTCGAAGTTGAATACAGAGACGGTAGACAGTGCGTCATACCAACCTATGAACAGTGTAAATAAACTGAGTTCATAGAAAAACAGTTCATGACCGAAATGTTAATAAAACCTGAAACCACCCAGAATCTTAGTTCAGAACATATAGTTGGCAGCATTGCATAGCCGTGTTTCTTACGCATTGATGCCGGGAAAAATTTTGTTCCATCATCCCGTGGAATACTGGGCAACAGTTGGCAGCAACTTTGAATTCAGCGGAGTGCGTTCAGCCGTACGACGTCGCGCCTGCCACTTTCGTGGTGAGGGGCGACCTGCTGTCATTGACCGGAACCGTCAGCTGATCACTTCCTCTCCCCGCAGATTAGAATTGGGCAACACGATTCTTTTTCCAGATTAGATTTCTACAATTCAATCTCACGTTGCGAATCGATTCCTGCGATTCGTTTACGATTCTTTCACGATTCATTCTAGTCTGCGATGGCACGATTCTTACGATGTAACAATGATGCTCTTGAAGCTCATACAGAACATTCTCAATCATCGAATGCTGCAGTAACTCTTACTGGAAGCACTACCGCTTCTGAACTTCAACAAGATCTTCAAGTTCCGTGTGATGCTGCTGTTCCTGTCCCGAAAACCATCTGTCAACATAAATCGCATTATGGCATTCCGAGGAAGCTTGTGATTCTTGCCGATAGTCACGGTCGAGAGATTGCTTCTCGTATAAATGAAACTGCTGAAACTGTGAAGGCAACAGGATTTGTCAAGCCTGGAGAATCTCTCTTAAATATGTACGTATATACATTCAGAACAAATCGGTAAGTTGTCATCCAAGGATTTCATTGTACTACTCGGCAGCTCTAATGACTTGTACCGCAATGAAACATCAGTAGCCTGACAAGAACTAAAGAAGTGCTTGTATTAGCTAGGACACACAAATGTAATATATGTAAACATTCCCCAGAGGTACGACTTACATCAGTCGTCTTGTGAGAACAGAGAGATCAAACTTGCAAATGAACAGCTCTCAAACGTATGTAAACAGTTTAAAAACGTAAATGTTCTAGATGTAAGTGCGTTGGTCGAAGATTCCATACATCACATGGGCTTCATTTGAACAGTCTTGGGAAAAGGTTCCTAGCACAAAATCTAATTGAAAGAAGCACAGGCAACAGTTTTACTGCAAATTCAACAGTAATGACAAAATTTGTTTCATCGCCAACGACAGAAAAGAAAAATAGTGATTTTTTTTCCACATCAACACATTCCAGTAATAGTCAACATGCAAATAAGATCTTTTTTAGGCTAAAGAACAGAAGAGAGCACAGTGTAAATGTTGTACCTTTTGATAATTTAACTTGTGTGAAAACTAACATTAAGGAACCAGTTAAAAATACATTTGATAAGCTATATTGTTTAAAAATATAGCATCAGAGCATAAGAAGTCTTTTGAATAAAAAAGAAGAGCTGCTGCAGCTGACACAGACTGAATTATTCCTGATGTGCTCTGCTTAACTGAACATCACTTGGAAGCCACAGAAATTGATCAGCTACATTTAAATAGTTATAAAATTGATTCTTCCTACTGTCGGAGCAATTTAAGACAAGGCGGAGTGGCAATTCACATACGGGTCATTCCATGTCAAGTCACCCAGGCCTTGACACCAACCATGTCAGATTTTGATGAAACTTGGTACAATTACTTCTTTTATCATCCTGAAAGCACTTGTAAAATTTTTTTGCTCTCTCTCTTAATAGTATTTTTTTATAAATTTTTAAAGTTTTTAGATTTGGCGTTGTTTCAGCAGTCGGAAATCATAACTTAAACGTGTCCTCACAACTAAAAAAGTTTGTATGTTAAAGAATACTA
Organism: Schistocerca serialis cubense; assembly: GCF_023864345.2. Lineage (NCBI taxonomy): Eukaryota > Metazoa > Arthropoda > Insecta > Orthoptera > Acrididae > Schistocerca > Schistocerca serialis. The sequence goes on along the minus strand of NC_064641.1, from coordinate 847,868,864 downwards.
AAGATATCGGTATGAAATTTTGGAATAAGTTTGTGTATCACATCTAAATGTTAAAAAAATTACCATGAAGATATAGTAAAATCTTCCAAATGAAAAAAAATTACAAGTAGTTGTTGGTTTTTTTTGTTGTTTAGTTTTACAAAAACTGCAATATCTAGAGTCTCAGACCTGATAGAAAGCTCAAATTTGTTTTAAAACACTCTTAATTGTATAGGCTATTAGATAAAAGAAAAATTATGTTGGCTTTTTAACCTGTTCAATAGTTATCTAATTTTTTAAATAATATTAATTATATTTTAAAAATAAAAAGTACCAAGTGACTTAGACACCAAAAATAAGTTTTTGTCTTCTTGGAGTAACAATGTATGCTTGGATTTTGTTTTGTTATTCCTGTGTTTTGAAGTAAAAAATTATTACAGTGTTAAATAGTGCTTGGATAGTATTTTATTAAGTTTATTCGAACTTTCAGTAAGTACTGTTACTTAGTTTACAGAGATTCTTTTCCAATATCCTATAAAAGTAACCAGAACAGTAATCAGACCAAAAGTGAAATCAGTATGTCAGATATTCAAACCTGTAGCGTAGGGTTATTTAAAAAATCTGACTGTTTCCAAACAACCTACACACCTTCAAAAAAGTTACAACCAGTACCTGAATTGAGTGAGGAAGAAAAAAATTTGATCCACTTACGATCTGGAATTAATCTGTGTGAATTTAAGAATATATGTTCACACCACAGCTATACTTTTTAAATGTTTTTGAAAAGTATCAAACATGTGTAGACCCACTAAAAAAAACACAAAAAGCCCATCAAAAGTCGTTGACAAGTGTAGGCTTGGATCTTTCTAAACAATTACTGACAAAAAATAGAAGCATAAAACCTGGACAAAAGCTTTGCTCAACATGCCGTAACTTCTGTGAGGAAAAATTAAGAGTTGAAGTCAATGAAAGTGAAACAGATGATGAAGTCATGGTTGAATTAGAATCATTGGAATCCAGAAATGAATCCCGCGTACAAACAAACATTGCTCTTGATAATTTAGGTTTAACACCAATAAAGCTTCATGGCTTGTCAGAACAAAGTAAAGGGTCTTATTTTAAAAGGAAGGTTAGTAGTATTGAAAAGACTGCAAAAAAGGCGGTTTCAAAAGCATTAAAATATGATGCACCAAGTTCTGATGATGACGAAGAAGATAAAAGTGTGGTTGAGAAAGCAAAGGATTTTGATGTAATGATTTCTCTTATGAAAGAGAAGATGTCATCTGTTGGAGGTCTAGAAAAATCTAGATTCTGACCTTGGCTCCAGATTCTTGGAGTCGAAATAAAGTGATGAAAGAATTTAATGTAAGTGAGTACATGGTGCGACAAGCTAGAAAGCCAAAAAGCTAAAATCTGATAAGGGTATTTTGGAAACTCCTGGTCCAAAAAAAGGTAAAACTCTTTCTGAAAATAAACTAAGAGTTTTAACAGATTTTTATGAAAAGGATGAAAGTTCCAGAGTGCTACCTGGAACAAAAGAAAGTAAGTGTTAAAAAAAATGTGTACATGCAAAAAAGACTCATTTTGTTTAACTTGAGAGAACTCTATTATTCTTTCAAATGGGATAATCCCACGGTAGAAGTAGGATTTTCAAAATTTTGTTTCTTGACACCTAAATGGTGTATCCTTGCTGGTGCTGCAGGCACACACACTGTATGTGTATGCAGTATCCACCAGAATATTAAACTATTATTGGATGCTGTGAAAATTGAATCTTATAAAGACCTAATTAAGATGCTTGTGTGCAACACGGAAAACCAAAACTGCATGCTACATCACTGCGACAGCTGTCCGGCAAATGCTGCACTAGCTGAGTATTTAACTGAAAAACTAAGTGAAGATTATGATTTAGAAGAAGAAATTGTAATCAGTCAGTGGGTTAACACAGACAGGGCAGAAATGATCAAACAGTCTATCAGTGCTGAAGACTACATTTCTTTATTGGTTAGGTCATTGGAAAAGCTCACCCCGCACTCGTTTATAGCAAAATCCCAATCAGCAGCCTTTAAAAGATTGAAAGAAGACCCACCACCCAAAACAGCAATTATTGTGATGAATTTCAGTGAAAATTATTCCTTTGTTATACAAAATGAGATCCAAAGTTACCACTGGAATAGAGGTGGTTGTACTCTACACCCAGTTGGAGTTTTTCTAAGAAATGAGGAAAACATGTTTTTGTTTCCAACCACTGTTTTACTAGTGATGACCAAGAACATGACACTGATTTTGTTAATTTTGTACAAAAAGAAATTACAAACTGGCTGTCATTACATCACACTGACATTGGCTCAGTTCAATACTTTACAGATGGTTGTACAAAAATAGGAACAGTTTTAAAAATTTGACTGAACACTTGAGAGACTTTAATTTGAAGGCCCAACACTTTTTTTGCAACAAGTCATGGGAAGTCAATTTGTGATGGCCTAGGAGGAACTATTAAAAGAATTTTAAGGAAAGCCCGTCTACAGCTTTCAGATGAACAAATAATGACAGCAATCGATGTGTACAAGTTTTGTGAAAAAAATATTGAAAACATTCATTATCACTTTATTGACAAAAAAGAAGCTGATTTGCTACGGTTAAAACTAGAAAAACGTTTTTTCAGCAACCCGAACCATTCCTGGAACAAGAAGTTTTCATAACTTCAAACCACTTCCAACAAACAACCTTGAAATTAGAAGGACTACAAAACTCTCCTTAGTTTTTTCTTTCCATTCTTCTGATTGGGTTCATGTTGAACCATGCAAATCATAATGGTAACTGGTACTTTGGACAAGTAAAAACAATATTCAATGATGAAGAAGAAGCAGAAATTCTATTTCTACATCCTTCAGGACCAGCTGCATCATTTTATTGGCCTGAAAGAGAAGATTCTTGCATAGTGCCTTTGGAGCACGTAGTCTGTGTAGTAGACGCACCTCAATCAAGCGGCACTGGAAGAATGTATTACTTCAAAAAGACTGTATCAAAAGAACTGAAAGCTCTTGGATGAAGTGGAAAAACAGTTTGAATCAGCATTAATGTTTATTAAAAAGACAAAATTACTCAAAAAATTCAATGTTTCACGCAATCAGTTGGGTTATACATAAGTGTTGTAAGAACACTATCTTTGTACATAACTCTAATGTAATCTACTATAATTAATAAACATGTTAAAAAGCCATCATTATTTTTGTTTTGTCAAGTAGCCTATATGTCTAAGAGTAAATTAAAACAAATTTGAGCATTCTATCAGGTCTGAGACTCTAGATATTGCAATTCTTATAAAACAAAACATCCGTTAAAAAAAAAAAGAAAAAAATACATATATATATTTTTTTCATAGAAAATATTAATATATTTTAATAGTATCATTTTTATCTTCAAATATGTATAATAAATAAACTTGCTGCAAAAATTCATGATGTTATCTAAAAGAGTTTTTAAGATGAGCAATTTTAAAGTTTTTAATACAAATTAAATTTACCATTTCCAAAGGTTCGGAAAACGCAAAAAATAAAAACTTTAAAAATTTATAAAAAAACTATAAGATATACAGCAAAAAAAATTTGCAGGTGTTGTGAGGATGGTATTAGAACCATTTGAGCCAAACTTCATGAAAATCTAAGGAGGTGGGTGTAAAATTTATTTTTTATTGGGTGATTTGATATGGAATGACCCACACACAATACTATTAGGTCACAAGTTATAGATTTATCTAAATACTGTATTTAGCAGCACTTTGAATGTTGTGCAGTCAAATTAGAGCTTGAAACACAGTTCCTGATCATAGTAACAGTTTACAGGTCACATATGGGAGACATTCAAAAATTTCTCTCTCAACTAGAAACAGTTCTTACTAAACTTTATAGAAACAATAGTAATGTCATCATATGTGGTGACTAACATAAACTTACTCACAAAAAATAACAACCAGAAACTATTAGAATCACTACTGTTTACCTTTAATCTGCTCCCCATGGTCTCATTCCCAACAAAAGTATATGGGCACAGCAAGATCCTGATTGATAATCTGTTCCTAGATCCCACAAATTACAATGAAGTGATGACACGGGCAGTAACAAATGGTCTGTCTGATCACGACGGTCAAATGACAACCCTAAAACTTGCCAGCAGAAAAACAACACATTGTAACGAAGTTAAACATGTTAGATCAATAAATGCTGAATCTACTTGCTTGTTCAGAAATAGTTTATGTCATGAACAATGGGACAAAGTATATGAGGCTGACACAGTGAATGAAAAGTTCAACTCATTCCTGAACTTATTCCTTAAACATTTTGAAGCTTCTTTCCTCCAAAGAGATTAAAATCAAACCAACCTGTAGTAAAACGAAAGAGTGGCTAACTACTGGCATAAAAATATCATGTAACAAAAAGAGATCTGTATGTACAGAGGACTAGTACAGACACAGCAAAAAAGTTACATTACAAGAAATACTGTAAAATTCTAACAAGTGTATTCAAGAAGGCCAAACAGTTGCACTATGCACAAAAATTTAGCAATTCAAACAATAAAATAAAAACCGTATGGCACATAATAAAAAGTGAGACAAATAAGAACATAAAACGTGACAATAATAAACACAAAGCTGCAGCCTCAGACTTCAACAATTTTTTTTCTTTCTGTAGCTGAAAAAACAGTGAACCATAATAAACAGGCTCACACAGAAGCTATTGAACTACTTAACATATGAAAATAACATCTAAAGTAGCACTTCATTTCAGAAGTACAACCCCTAAATAAATTGAAAAAAAACCATAAAATTACTCAGAAACTCAGATTCCTGTGGATACGATGGCATATCAAGTAGGATTTTAAAATCATGTGCAGACTTAATCAGTTATATATTGTGCTATTTGTGTAACCAATCTATGGAAACTGGTGTGTTCCTAGATAGATTAAAACATGCAGTACTGATGCCAATCCACAAAAGTTGAGCACGGGATGAAATATCCAACTACCGGCCCATCTCCCTGCTGCCAGTATTCTCAAAAGTATTTGAGAGAATAGTGTATGATAGGATTTATAGTCACATTACACAAAATGGCTTACTGGCTCTTACACAGTTCGGGTTTCGTAAGGGCTCCTCCACAGACAGAGCTATATTTAACCTAACAGATGAAATTTTAGGTGAACTAAATTACAAAAGGTATCCAGAGGGGATATTTTGTGAGTTTGTCAAGGCATTTGATTGTGTAGATCACAACAGACACTTAAAAAAGCTTCACCATTATGACATTAAAGACAAATCTTTGTCTTGGTTAGAATCATACTTACAGAACAGGAAGCAAAGGATTGTTTTAAGGAGGACAGGAACAGCATTAACATCATACTGGGGAAATATAAAGTATGGAGTCCCACAGGGCTCAATTCTTGGGCCATTAATTTTCCTGATATACATTAATGATCTACCAATCACAATTAACAACAGAGCAAAACTAGTAATGTTTGCCAACGATACAAGTATCCTCGTAAAAGGACCCAACTCCACAATGCAGGATACAGCCATGACAGTCTCTACTCAAGTACACAAATGGTTCACTGCGAATAGCCTAACCTTAAACATTTCAAAAACCAATATGATACAGTTTCTGACAAAAAATAAAGCTCCTGAAATACATGTTAACAATCACAAAATTAATGAAACCACACGTACAAAATTCCTAGGTATCCAGATAGACAGTCACCTAAGATGGAAAGAACAAATTGATCAGCTGGTCAAGAAACTTAGCTCATCGTGCTTTGCACTAAGAGCTCTCCATCAGTTAGTAGACAGAGAAATAATGTTGTCATGCTTTGCATATTTCCATTCTGTTCTCTCCTATGGCATAATCTTCTGGGGAAATGCTGCAGGTGTTGAAAAAGTCTTCAGAATACAAAAACGAGCAGTGAGGCTAATATGTGGGGTCCCTAATGGGACATCTTGCAGAGGTTTCTTCAAATCTCAGGATACTTACCATCACAGGTCAGTATATATACTCGCTGATGTTATTTGTAGCCAACAACAGGGAACTGTTTCTGAAAAATTGTGACATCCACAACCATGACACAAGACAGGTGAAAAATTTTCATCAAGTCTCTAACTCTCACTAAAGTACATAGGGGAGTTACTGGGTCAGGTATAAAGGTCTTCAATAAGCTCCCCATCAATATAAAAAAAGGAAATAAATAATGTACAGGCTTTCAAAAGGAAACTAAAATTATTTCTCATCGAACAAACTTTCTATAAAATGAATGAATACTTAGAGTTATGATGTACAAGAGTGGGGGAAACTGCCTAAGAAAAGCACTCCCTTAATGATAAAGTGTGATGCTGTTACTTGTAGTTTAACTGAAATTGTGGTGGTAAAATGTGAATTTATCTGTTTCATTACGATAAAGTGTGAACTCCCATGTATCCCACTCTTGAGCATTCACTTAAACCTCTTCTTAAGGAATGCCGTTAAAACTTGTATTCATTCAAACCATGACCATGAAGAAAATTTACTTCCTTATATATGTCAGTAGCAAAGTTATGCACTGTCACTTATTCTACTATTTTAAACAATCACTTAAACTGTTTTTGGCATAGTGCAGGCTTTGATACTGCATGCAAGTAATTGTTCTTGTAAAATAAACCAATGTCTGTGCAATGTGATGTACAAATGTTAATGTACTGCTGTAATTGCATCAACTGACTTGTTCTATATTACTTGTACACTGGCTGTATAATATGTAATCAACAGGACAAAATAAATAAAAAATAAAAAATTACAGAATAACTGTGCACTATTTAGATGAAACCCCTAAATTATGCAGCGCGTTACTTGATTATTTTGCGTTCAATGAAAATCACACTGCCGAAAATATCTCCCACGAAATAAGGAGGGTTTGTCAAGAGTGCGAAATTGACAATAAAATTGTCGCAATTGTGACTGACAATGCCGCTAATATGATTTCAGCTGTGAGATATTTGCATTGGCAAAGTATTCCAAGTTTCGCTCACACCCTAAATCTAGTTGTGCAAAATGCAATCGCTAAAATAAAAGAGCTGCAAACAAAAGTAAAAACAGCAGTGGAATATTTTAAACGAAGTCCCCACGCACTTTCAAAATTAAAGGAAATACAAAAACAAATGGGTCTTCCAGAGCAGACTGTGAAACAAGACGTTCAAACAAGTTGGAATTCAACCCTGGCAATGTTTGAAAGTGTAGTGAAGAGCAGGGATGCTATTGTTGTAACTTTAGCAATAATGAATCCTGCAATAGTAATTACTAAGGAAGACTTTGAAATACTCGAGTAAATTTGCAAAATTTTAAAGCCTTTTTTACGTATCACTGAGGGTGTGAGTTCTGAGAAACAAGTAACTATATCTAAACTAATTCTTTTTCGCGGTGCTTGAGAAAACATTTTGGGAAATACGATACTGCGAACAAACCTAGACAGGTATTATCTGTTATTAGAAAAATCAAGGGCGAACTTGACAGACGTTTAAAAGATATTGAAGATAGAGCTATGTTGGCTGAAGCTACCTTGCTTGATCTCAATTTTAAAATGCAAGCGTTTCTGTCAACAAATTCGTACAACAAAGCAAAACAGTCTGTTATACAAAAAGCTGCAGTATTAAGAACATCCAGCGATGATAAGGCAAAACAGCCTGAAGAACAGGAGCAATCAGCAGACACGGAGGAAGATTTATTTTGGGAACTCCCATGTTCAACTCTCGGAGTCAAACTATTACACCCATGACGTCTTCAATAATACAATTCGACAAGTATATCGAAATTGAGCCTTCACGAAGAAAGGCAGACCCTTTTAGATGGTAGAGTGAACATAAGATATACTACCCGAGACTGTACCAGCTCATGTTAAGAAGTTTGTGTGAGGGTGGGAAGCTCAGTTCCTTGTGAGCATGTTTTTTCAAGGGCTGGAAATACTCACAGACTTACGACGTTAGGTTAGGTTAAGTGAAGTGAGCCTAAACCAACGCCACCTAGGAACAAGGCCACACATCCTGAGTCTAAGGAGACTGTGACGTCACAGGTAGGGGTCTGAGAAGCTGGGTATCAACACACGTGATTCGAAGCGTTTCCATATTGTACTTTGTACTGATCGTGAGTGGTTATTTGATCTATACTCAGTTACAATGCCCCGAAGGTGGTGTATGCCGAATTGCAGGCGCAATTACGATAATGGACCTAAAGTCAGTGTATTTTATTTTCCATCTGACGAGAATTTAAGACGAAAATGGTTATCAGCTGTTCACAGACAAGACTGGGCACCGAGTAAGCACTCTGTTGTAAGTATCAGTGTGTGTGTTTGGTTAGTGTGTCGTAGTTACTTGAAATGTAGTCCAGCTGAACAAAATACAGTAAACAGAAGAATGTATTTATAATCTCATACCTCATTAATTTTGGTTATATGTTTTAAAGCGAACTGTATGCTTGTTTTTAGATATGTGAACTGCATTTTAACAAGGACGATATTTTAAGCAGTACCAGCATGTATGACCCGAAACCTGATACACTCTTGACAGCACCGTTGGATCGTCGACGCTTGAGAAAAGGTGAGTTACGAAACACGCTCTTAGTAAAGTGCACTGGCATAAAAACTAGCTTTATTTCACTTGTACGCTGTGAGATCGGTTTTATACTTCGTTATTAATTTTTCAGATGCTATCCCATAGAAGTTGCCTGGATGCCCATCTTACTTGTCGAGTCATCAAACTGCAGTACGAGAGGACCCAGAAATTCGTAGGGGGCGTTTAGAAAATCGTGCTGTTCAAAATGCTAACCAAGAAAGTCTAGACACACATGCGATATCGTTCGATAGTTTAGAACAACTGAAAACAAAGTTGAGTGAATGTGAACAGCATAGTGACTGGCTAGTGATAAACAAATCTGACAGTGTGAGCCTAGTGTTACTAAAGCATAATCCCTACCCAAGAATTTTTTGCCACGTAGTTATAAACAGTGGTTTATTACTTAGTGTCTTCACTAATGATATTGACGTGAAATGTATTGTGAAATTTCCCATGAAAGTAAACAACATACAGATGGTAAGTGATGTTCTTAAGGACATTTATCTTCTGTATAATAGTTCTGAGGCTCCTGTATATAACATTTTGTCTTTAATTGACCAGTTATTGCAAAATTTATTAGAAAAGTTGTCACGAAACGAAACTAAAATTACATTTTTTTGAAGGAACAGATTTCATTTTTGAAGTGCAGAAGTTCAACTCAATTTAGGTATGATACTAACTCTATGATAATGTGGTCATTAGTACATTCTATTAGCCCACATGCTTACAAATTTTTGAGGAACACTGATAGTTTTTTCTATGCCTAGTCCTAACACCCTTTCAAGGCTTTGTAGTAAACTCTCAACAAATCCTGTCATTGAGCAACAGGGTGATCAGTTTATGAGCTACATCACAAATAAAGTAGGTACTTTATCCTCAGATGATAAAACTGTGCTCCTGTTGATGGATGAAATTCATTTGAAGTCTCAGCTTGATTACAAAGCTGGAAATGTTGTAGGATGTGCCTTTAACACTGATAAACTTCTGTGTGCAGCCAGTGCCTATGTTTTTATGGTTCAGAGCATGGAATCAACTTACAAGGATGTGGTATCTATTCTGCCAGTTCATACTATTCAGGGTGATGTTCTGTTCTCTTACATTAAAGCAGTCATTCTTAAATTAGAAGCAGTTGAATTTGAGGTGGTTGGTATAGTAGCAGACAATAATGCAATTAATAAGAAAGCAGTGGCTAAGTTTTCTACTCCTTCAGATGTGAAAATAAAGTAAGATCACCCTGTACAGTCTTCTCCAAACCGCCCATTGTATTATTTTGTGGACACTGTCCATATTTTGAAGTGTATCTGCAATAACTGGTTTAACCAAAAGGAGCAGATCTTGTGTTTTTTTAACTTCAGTGACAGTTTGAAGAGAGGTTTGTCATCTGCTGGAGCACTGAAAGCATTGCACTTGATAGAAAAAGATGAACTACTGCAATATGGCAGTTCCTTAACTTTGAAGTCTCTATTTCCTAACTCAATTGAGCGCCAAAATGTCAAGTTAGTGTTGCGTATTTTCAATGATACGACAGTTGTTGCTTTGGACACATTTGGTTCAAAGAAAGCAATTAGCAACTGGGAAAGTACTGCAACATTCATAAAAATAATAAATCGTTGGTGGAATATTGTAAATGTAAAAACATTACTCAAGGGACACAGGTTAAGAAATACTTTCCAAGAACCTATGACTAGTAATTCCCATCACATACAAGAATTCTTACAGTGCTTCATCTCATGGTTATGTTCTTGGGAAGATTGTAGCGATGAAATAAAACTTACTCGAGAGACACATAGCGCTTTGAAACACACAACTGCTGCTTTGATCGACTTCAGTGACTACTGGCTTTCTGAGAAAAACAGATCAAATTTGCTGTTAGGAAAAGTACAGACAATTTCGATGACAGTTTCGGTAAATACCGCCAGATATTTGGGGGAAATTATCATGTTTCTCTAAGATAAATTTTTGAAACTGAACAAAACCTAAGGGCACAGTCTATGTTTTGCCTTGTGCTTCGGTCAAAAGTAGTTGGGGATGTTGTTATTAAGACCACTGATATTTTTTCTACTCATACTGAAATTCAGAGATTAAAAGAAACATCAATACCAGAATTTTTAAATGTAGCAGTAGATGAAAATGATGTTGATGGAATAGATGAGAATACTTGGTCACCGTTGCATTACATAGCAGTTTACTGCTCATACCAAGCTATTAAAAAAACCATTGTGAATATTGTAAGGTATTCCTTACTACAGATGAAATGAAGCAGGGTGATGATTTGATTATGGTAAAAGACAGAGGAGGGTTGACATATCCTGCAGATGATGTAGTAGTGTGTGTGACATATGTCTAACTCTACAGAAAATTCTGAAAGACCAGGAAATTTTATTTTTAGAATAGGCAAATCAGAGAAATGTACTTGTGAAGGTAGAATCCCACAACATTCCCAGCAACCTTTTTTTATGGGATTCACTGTAAAAATACACACTCACTTGATTCAGTCGTGAATTGCATACCGTTTTGCTGTGCAAATATTTTGCTAAACAATTTCACCAAAAGAAGGAATGATGAAACTACTGTTAAGAGTAACTGTGTACAAAAGATTGAATAAATGTTAAATTATACTGTGGTTGTATATTTTCACTGTTCGAGGCTTGGGAAGATGATGTGAAATAAATGTTTATTTGTATGTACTGTTTTTATTTCATGCACATTATCTCATACATCTTGTTGGTACATGTTGCGTATTGGACCCCTTCTGCTCTCTTTGATACGGTGCAGCCGTAAACATGAGGCTTTGCTACAGATTAATTTGCTACCACAAATTCTCTGTGAAACCCCAATCTCATAGAATTAGGAGAACAGTATTTTCTGTTCATCAGTAAATATATAATTAATGCTGCTCCTGCTCTATGGTTGACAAGTTTTTGTATATACTTTTCTCCAGTCAGTAAATTAATTTAATTATTCTCACAAGGAAAACAATTCATTGCCAGTATTAGAATGTTAGTCTGCCATCATCATAAGTAAAAATTAATCTGCAGATCAGGTCCAGTCTGTCAATACAACCAATAAACAATTTTATTTGATAACGTTTGGAATAGCAGTGCTTTTTTTCCTCTGGGACAACATTAAATAGTGAATAATAAAAGAATTTTATTGTCATTTAGCTATTGCAGCAATAGACAGACAAATTACAAATGTTTAAAAAGTATACAGCATGTATACAAAAATTACGTTACACAAAATAAGAAACATTATGTTACAATAGATTTTCCATAAAGTAAAATATTCAAGCTAAAACGATTTGTGCAGTATATCTTAAGTTGAAATCATTAAGCAAATTATGGTACACTCAACGAGCAGTTATCACTGTGATATTTATACTCATACATTCAAGAGAGTAGGAAGGATTTACCGATAACCAACTGTACTACTTGTGCTTGAATAAATCAAATTAAGCTTCTACCCATTCTAGAGGCAGTTTGTTGAACAGCTTCATACTCACTACATTGCTGTTCTATGATTTAGATGATCTGCAGTAAGGTATGTGAATATGCCTACAATTTCTAGTTCTGGCATTACTGAAGATTGGGATACCACTCATCTGCTTTCACAAATGACCCTACAGATGACATTTTAAATTTTTACAACACTGTAATATCCATTGCCAATGATCAATGTATCAAATGACAAGTATTTTAATTAAAAGATGGGGATCAGTATGTGGATGGGTGAATATAAATGGATCAGTTTGTACAGTAAAAAGTAATAACAGGTTCTATATGTCATAACGAAGCTGATAGGTGGTGTCCCATTCTTCAGTTAAACATCAGTTCCATGAGAGTGTAAATCCTGCCTAAGCTGGTATTCTGGTAAGTTAGTCTTTGTATGCAGTAGAACAGTGTAAATGTGCAGGTTTATAGCAGTTAATATTTTCAAGTTGATATTTTCAAGTTGATAAACAATGGCTGACAGTGGGCAAGTTTTTCAGTTTGTAATAATTCTAATGTGTGGTTCCCATGTCAATTTATAATACCTAATAACTTAACACTACCTAGTCTTCTACTGGCAAATCTCTTAAACTATGTAGCACGTAGACATTTCAGTGAAGCTTGCACTAGTTTCTGTACAGTAATGTTTTCTTAAGTATAAAACTGTAGATGACTGCCAAATGAGGTATATGTCATACAAAAATGAAATCTGACATAGATACAAGTCTCAGAGTACCTACTTCGATTCATTGTCAGTGTTTCCGATTACGGTACCTCATTTTCAATTAAATTATGCAAGGCGACTTACACGGTGAAAATAGTGCTGTCAGAGTTACGGAATTTGAAATTTGCATTTTCAAAACGCAATTGACGGAAATTACGAAAAAGTTTTTCGCCTTCGGAGTTACAGTTTACGAGATTTGAACAATTTAATTATGAAATGAGAAGTTTTAATGTTTGTTTACATATTTACTTAAAAAACAATGCATAATTTACCAGGAAAGTGTTGAATGTCTTTATATACGTGACACTGCTGATTATAGAAATTCGCAGTTGCAAAACACCCGAGTGACGGGATTTACGAAAAAGTATTTTCACCTTTGGAGCTATAGTTTACGAAATTTGAACAATTTAATTGTCCAGTGAGAAGGATTAGCGTTTGTTTACAAATTTATGAATAAAACACAATGAGTAGTCTACCAGGAAAATGTTTAATGTTTTCATATACGTGGCGCACAGCCTAACAAGCCGCTCGGCATTTCAGACCCCTAGTCATGACGTCACGAGTCGCGCTGGGAGGCCTTGCCTGAACTGTATATGTTTGTGAAAAAATTTGCTTTGAACTGTGTTTAGACAAGAAACTTTGATACAGTTATGCAAGTAATCAGTAATCTAATGCTGTAATGTGCATATTACTCTTGTTATTACCATAATGTGTGGAAGACCGAGCTTAGCTCTGTTTCTTTTTTGTAAAATATTTTTTGGGAGAAGCTACTTATTCAAATAAAGTTGAAAACCAACAGTTAACTAAATGAGCGAGATACGAGTGAACAGCGTGGCATTACACTATTTAACAAGTTAATTGTAAACGAAGTATTGTATACCAGGAGTAAATCTAATGATTGTCTCTAACTAGAAGTCCGTGAATTTGTGTGTATGCGAATTGGCTAATTTTAAATTGATCTAAACTTGTAAATACTTGGACATGTCCCATATCCTTGTAAGTGTCTTGAAAGGAGGGTATAAGATGAACATCAACAAAAGCAAAACGAGGATAATGGAATGTAGTCGAATTAAGTCGGGTGATGCTGAGGGAATTAGATTACGAAATGAGACACTTAAAGTAGTAAAGGAGTTTTGCTATTTGGGGAGCAAAATAACTGATGATGGTCAAAGTAGAGAGGATATAAAATGTGGACTGGCAATCGCAAGGAAAGCGTTTCTGAAGAAGAAAAATTTGTTAACATCGAGTATAGATTTAAATGTCAGGAAGTCGTTTCTGAAAGTATTTGTATGGAGTGTAGCCATGTAAGGAAGTGAAACGTGGACCATAAATAGTTTAGACAAAAAGAGGATAGAAGCTTTCGAAATGTGGTGCTACAGAAGAATGCTGAAATTAGATGGGTAGATCACATAACTAATGAGGAGGTATTGAATAGAATTGGGGAGAAGAGGAGCTTGTGGTACAACTTGACTAGAAGAAGGGATCGGTTGGTAGGACATGTTCTGAGACATCGAGGGATCACCAATTTAGTATTGGAGGGCAGCGTGGAGGGTAAAAATAGTAGAGGGAGACCAAGAGATGAATACACTAAGCAGATTCAGAAGGATGTAGGCTGCAGTAGGTACTGGGAGATGAAGAAGCTTGCACAGGATAGAGTAGCATGGAGAGCTGCATCAAACCAGTCTCAGGACTGAAGACCACCACAACAACAACAATATCCTTGTAAAACGAGATCTACAGCTGAATAAAGCTGTTGTTACTACTACTACTAGACGTCTCAGAAGTGCGGCCCCCCCCCCCCCCTCCGTGTGATCAACATTTGAGTGATCAACATTTGAGTTTGACATTTGGGACGAGTGACCTGGCGAATCATATAACAGTGAAACAAAACGTGAAAAAACTGTAATACTGTTGTGAAACAGTCTGAATTAACTGAAATGCTTAATGTGAGCATGAGCAACAGATTACGTTAAAGGTGACAAAGAAAGGTGAAATACATCTCGCTAGTTTTGCTTGTGAATGCTGTCTACCAAAAAGATCAGTAGACCACACCGATAAAAGTAATGTGTCCTGATAGTGTAATTTCAAGGCGTATTGAGTGTGGTAGAACAAAATTAACAGACATTATTTGTAATGTGACTTGGAAGGAAAATTTCACTCAACTCGCTGAACTTCTCAAAAGAAACACATTTTCCCTTATTGTAGACGAATACACAGACAAGGGTTATATATAGGGTTGCCACACGTCGCGGATTTCGTGGACAGTTCGCGATTTTACGCTCCAAGATTGGTGTCCTGGACGAAGAGGGAAATGTCCGCGAAAAAAAGGGGCTAGTAATTACAAAAAAAAAAAAATTATTTTGCGCAAGTTTCGTCACTGGCCACCGATCAAGTGTTTCATAACTCCTGCAAACTTGACGATAGCCGTTGAAACCTGTGCTGATATTCCGTGCGACTTCAGAATCGCTCGGCTATTTTCAGAACAGACTGTGGAAGCTGTGCAATATTCGATTCTTTGCGATTGTTTCACTTTTCCGCTGTTGGTTTACAACGTCTCTGCTGTCGGCAGCGTTGTCAACCATACGATAAATTATCGCGATATACGATAATTACGAGGTGAACACCTTATACGATAATTGCGGAATCTACGATAATTTTTGTGAAGATTTAAAATGAAAATAAATTGATACTTGTAGTAGTTTCATACGTTAATAATCTGTTTTCATTTATTTAAGTTCATACTCCATTCAATATAAGCAATTTCCTCTTTTTCTCTAGTCCACTCCCCGCAACTGTCCAACGACTCTTAACATTGTATATTCGCTTCCGGGGAATACCCTTATCGCCGAACAAATATTGTTTCACAACAATATGGGCTATTAGGGCTAGGCCATCGTCATCAGTTGCTGGTGAAATTGGGACTTGAATGCACAGGTAGTTGTCTTTGTGGTCTTAAAAGAAAATTAATTTTTTGTTCTTAAGGGAAATTAAAGTGTGGTGTTCTTTAAATAAATACTATAGTAGTGTATTCAAATATAAATAATAGAAAGTGACAACAGTGATGTAGATTCTCCGCGGACCCCACAGAAGAAATTGAGGCTGCGTGGTGAGTTGAAAATAAAACGTTGAAACAGAAGTTCAGAAAGGAATGGTTGACTGATTTATCTTTCAAGGATTGGCTACGACCTGTTAGTGGTGATGCATATAAAGCTCGTTGTAAAGTTTGTAGCTGTGAATTCAGTGCTGAGTTGACTGTAGTGAAAAATCACGTTAAAGGGAAAAAACACTTAAGTGCCGTAAAATGTGTCGGGCCTCTACAAAAGACACTTGACTTTTCATCACAATCAAAATCGTCTGATACATTTGATAAGCAGGGCAAGAGGGCAGAAATATTGCTATGTGGATTTTTGGCAGAACATAACATCTCTATTAATACAGCCAATCACTTAACAGATTTAATTAAAAGTGCTTTTCCCGTTTCTAAAATAGTTGAGAACTTGCAGTTGGGTAGAACAAAAGTCACAGGAGTGATAAAGAATGTCATAGGTAAATGTCATTTGGATGAACACAATGAAGTTTTACGGAGACAAAAGTTCAGTTTCATAATTGACGAATCTACCGACATTTCCGCTACGAAAAATTTGTGTGCGGTATTTTGATGAAGATAGCTCCAAAATACATACTAAATTTTGACAGTTCAAAAAATGGCTCTGAGCACTATGGGACTCAACTGCTGAGGTCATTAGTCCCCTAGAACTTAGAACTAGTTAAACCTAACTAACCTAAGGACATCACAAACATCCATGCCCGAGGCAGGATTCGAACCTGCGACCGTAGCGGTCTTGCGGTTCCAGACTGCAGCGCCTTTAACTGCACGGCCACTTCGGCCGGCTTTTTGGCATTTGTTACAGCTGTTTGACGAGAAAAATGCAGAGGCCGCTCATGAAGGTGCCACTGATAATCGTTAGTACGATCTCGTACGTAAAGCCTTGTCAGTACATAATATTCCTCCCAAAAATTTAGTAGGATTTGCTTCGCATGGGTGCAACACAATGATGGGGGAAGATAATTCTGTTGCTAGTCGAATAATTAGAGATTTTCCTGGTATTTTTATACAGAAATGTGTATGTCATTCATTGCACCTATGTGCAAGTGAGGCTTGCAAACAATTACCAAGACTATGCGAAGACACAGCAAGGGATACATATTCATTCTTTAAGCATAGTTCAAAAAGAATAGCCCAGTTTGTGGAATTCCAACAGTTTTGTAATGTCGAACCTCACAAGATACTGCATCCGTCTTAAACAAGATGGTTAACTTTGTTAACTGTTGTTTCACGTATTCTAGAACAATGGAATGCATTGCAATTATTTTTCACTTGCAAGTGGGAAGAAGAAAAACTGTATGCAGCTGAACAGTTAGCAAAGGTACTCAGGGAGAACTTTGTACGTGTATTTTTTTATATTTCTCGAGTGGATTCTACCGAAATTTGTGTCTCTGAATCAATATTTTCAAAGCGACAAATTAGTAACTTGCTCTTTGCATGACAGAATGTGCCAAACGTACAAAGAAATCCTTCTCTGCTATATGTCTTCTGATTATATCAATAAAACTGATTTGACATAGATCCAGCATACCCAGCCCAATTTGTGCCTTATACGCAAATGTATTTAGGTGTGGGTGTGATAGACTTCATGAGCCAATCTGAAAAGATCTCACAAAAATCTAAAGTGACTGATTTCTACTACAGAGTGCAACAGTTTCTTATAGTATCTTGTTGTGAGATAAAAAAAAGCGGTATGATTTCAACAATTCTGTTCTAAAAATGTTGAGTTGGTTAACACCAGAAATAGCATTGTCAAAAAGTGCTGCAAGGCTGTCAACGCTTGTTCCACGTATAAAGTCGGTTCAGAGGATTTCTCCAAAAGACAAAAGGCTTATGCAAATGATTGATGATCAGTGGAGAGCATTGCCACATGCAGAATTTCCCGAAAATCTACGGTCTAAAGAGGTGGACGAATTTAGGGTGTTCATAAAGAACTCTAGGGACCTTCATGGTAACCAAGAGTTCCTCCAAATAGGAATCTTTGTGCTAGATATATTAGTTTTACCACATTCTAGTGCTGATTGTGAGCGGGTCTTTCCAAAAATGAATCTAGTGAAGACATCATTCAGAAATAAGTTACATTCGGGTACAGTCATGCTCACTTCCCAGCGTGTGAAGAATTTTGTACAGTTCTAACCAACCAGTTCAATGATTGCATCAATGAACACGTCGAACATTTATGCTAAGAAGAAGGAATCTCATTGGGATAGTGATGCTGATTTCGACAACGATGCTTATTAGGGTGAGTTTAATTATATTATTATTTTTAATTATATTACGTACACAGTGCTACTTTTCGATCGAGGTTAGCAAATTTTCCTTGCATAAAATCTGTGATGCTTTGGACACTTCCGAGTTTATCTGGTTCTGGACGTATTTTTAGTACTTAGCATCGCGATTAGAGACGTTTTGGTTCGTAATTAGGGCGTTTTATGGATAAAAATTTTAAAAGATGTGAAGACTTTGCCATTCGCGATTGAAAACAAATATTGTGTACGTTATATTATCAGCATTATTGTTTTTTTTAAGATTATCAATATACGATAATTTTAAATAAAGAACAATTTAAATACAAAATGCCATAATTTTATCTTCTAGGGTTGGCAACACTGGCTATCAGTATCTGATATTCTTTGGTCGGGTAAAGGTAACATTCAGCTGTGCGAAGTGTACTTGTGGTGGTGTTATTATTGCCCAGAATTTGAAATCTAAAATGTCTAAACGAAAAGTACATTTTCGAGAAGAATATATTGATGCGTTTCCAAGTATTAAACGTGGAAGAAACGAACATCACGCTGTTTGCCATCTATCCAGGGCTCAGAGAAATACGACTAAAGCATAAGTGAAAGATATATATCAATTGTAGCAGCATAATTGTGTCCATGTTAATAATTTGAGTTTAGTGCTTTAATTAAAAAGGTTATTTAATGTCAATTGCAATTAATTTTCTTCATCATTGACCACTCCTTTATAGACACCATTAACGCTTGGATTAATTTTCCTTGTTAATTACAACTTCTTTCCTGACAGAATTACTGTTTGAATTACGGTAATATGTAGATTTGGCTGACGTACAGAAAGGTGATTCCAGGTTTCAACCACATCTTCATAATTACTGACACCCGTGCCGCCTCCGCCAGTCAGCCCGCATGCTATTCGTTCGTTTCTTTATAGTCAGTCGACTCGACTGAATCGAGTCATCGAGTAGTTGTACTTGCCTACGCAGCACGCGCGTCCGCGTCGTCGTATTTTATACGTTTCTGTCTGGCACATAGATAGCTAACATATACCTACGAGGAAAGTCGCGGCCATTCTATAGTTCAATTCTTTTATCTTGGCGGCTCGCGCATGCCCGCCCAGACGCGGGAGATTGCTGCGTTGCCAGTTGCACACGACGCACGCGCCAATAGAAGCAGCGCCATAGTATAGCATAGTTCGCAAGCTTACGTGTAGGGGGGAGCGCGCAGTTCATGAAGTAAAGCTACCACGGCCGCATTAACCCTTTCGCTGCTACAAAGACGTGCTCCCTGCATTCCGCGCTGTGCGCGATTTTGTCACTGCACTGCTCGCCTGAGCAGACACATCGCGTTCCGACTGCTTTGACACTCATATCAATCGATTCCACAAAAACAATTTGGCCCAAAAATTAGATTTTTACACATCTTCTTGACTGATACCTTCCCCCCATAAATGACGTAATTTTGTTTCGATGTTGTTATGCAGCATTAAATATAGGAAATCATTGCACGAAATTTTGAAGAGTTCGCAGAGGTAAAAGTCCATAGAGTATACAGTAAATTTTATATGAAATTTAGGTATCTTGTCCACATTTCACTCTCAACATTGTGGTAACTAATAACTGCGTTGAACATCGAAACAAAATTAAGTCATTTATGGGGGGAAGGTATCAGTCAAGAAGATCTGTAAAAATCTAATTTTTGGGCCAAATAGTTTTTGTGGAATCGAATGATAACAGCGTCAAAGCAGTCGGAACACGATGTGTCTGCACAGGCGAGCAGTGCAGTGACAAAATCGCGCACAGCGCGGAATGCGACGAGCACGTGTCTGCAGCAGGGAAAGGGTTAATAAAGAGACAAAGCACTAGAAATTTCAAAAAATTGCATTCAAACGAATATAATTCGTGAAGTAAGGCACTTCGATATTGTTTTTAAATAATGAAAATATTAAGCACCGCACAAGGTTTGAACTCATAACCTTTGGGTTAGCAGCCCAACACTTTATCCGTTACGTTAACGCACCTCGTCTGACTACGTAATGCCATGAGTGAGTACATAGCGCAATGACTATAATAAGTCACGCAAAATATTGACAAACACTGTTGGTATGACTACGAATTACTCACGCTTCGGCGAAGTACAATAGGAAATAAACAATTACCGCTGTTCTTTATTGTGAAAAAGCAGTTCGTGAGAGTGATACAAACACCTTTCCTTGCTATCGCCTGAATTAGGAGTCTTATCACTTGTTTGGTTTAATTAATTAATAGAATATGAAGCAGTTGGTATAAAGAATGCTTTTTCCAAACTTTCTATAAAAGAATGTCTGCTATCAAGACATTGCTTTATTTATGACTGAACGTTTCTAAAACTGAAGACACTCGTCCATGCTCTGCACTGCAGTCGAGATGTGGCAACGTCGTTCTCTGTTCATTGGCTGACTGTGTTTTGTGACGTCAGATGCGCAGAACGAACCTAAACTCGGCCGCCAACATAAATGACGCGCACTTTAGTGATCACGATACGTTATCCTGTCTAGCATTTGTTCGAGAAAATGCCGCGAGTATCTACTATTTTGTGATTAAAACGAGTCTAATGCGACAGATTCTTCAATACAAGCAAACGAGCATAAACGTCCTTAATGATCGTGATTATGTTATGCGAGATGTCTGTCTGTCCTAGATCTTACTGTCCTACTTTGCACACGCGGCACAAAATATTTGAGTCGCTTAGATGCAAAACTGTCATTTTCCGCTTTTAAAAAAAATTGAGTTGGCAACTCTGGATTGTAGAACATGTCATTTTACACATGTCTGAAATGACATTTATGCTCAAAGCTCTCCATGTCCTATGGAAAACACCTCACGAAAAGTGTGGTTAGATTCAAAACTGTCCATGTCCTTCAGTAAGTTGGGTGCAAAATTTGCCTTGTCCCTTTTGACAAATCGCATTAAAGGCTGGGGTCATGTGACTAATGCAAGATGGCTACCATAAGCACGTGAACATTGTACATATGTGGTCTCTTACAGCTGTTTATTCTGAAAGCTATACAAATTTTTCATCTAAATAGATTATAAATTATGGAACATAATGAAGGCATGACAGGAAGACAATCTGACCGTTTTAGGAAGCAGGTACGCCGTGAAGACCAGTGGAAATGAAATATGGCAAAATTGAATAAGTATGTATTATTTTTGTCTTTACATCATGCAGTTAATGGTGGAATTCTCATCATTAGAATAACAGTTTAGGGCATTAAGAAATATGTATACCTATTAATCGTGTTTGTGTGAAAGTAATAATTCTTGTGTTTATTACTATTGACATGACCTAACATTGATCTATGAATAACTTTTTGTTTGTATGTGTTATTTCAGATATTCGTCAAAAGGACTTCGTGAGTATCCAAAATGTGGTCATCGATTCGGATGGGACTGTGCTAGCCTGACAATGACACATATTAAGTCTTTTCATACCAGCTATTATGCAAAGTGTGATAAAATTTACCAAGATAATTTCCTTCTGAAATACATGAGTATCGAGACACATTCGAGATCTCGTTGTAGGGGAGAAAGACAAATCAACAGAGGACAGACAATCTCTTATTTCGTAACAAAAACAGTACCTGGTGGGTCAGTGAAAGTATGTCGTGAACCATTTTTGAACGTTCTGGGTGTTTCAAAAGCAAGAGTGCAAAACATCGCACTCCACCACCTCAAGACTGGAGATATTGGTAAGGAGGGAAGAGGTGGTGATCGCTAGACGATGAAGAATGAGCCCAAACGACAGGAAGTAATTGCTCATATAAAAAGGTATGTTCCAACTGAGTCACATTACTGCAGAAAAGCTGTCGCGTGTATTTACCTGCGACTCTCAACATTAGAAAGATGTGGCGACATTACAATTCCGTGGTTACTCCTGAAAAGCGAGTCACGCAGAACTTTTTTAGGAACACATTTAATACAAAATTTAACATTGGATTTGGGTCTCCAAAAACAGATGTTTGTTCCATGTGCCTCAGACTTTTGGCGCAGATCGAAACTGGAAAGTGTGACGTTAACAAAGTTCAACTTATGGGTCGAAAGAGACTTCATAACCTTAAAGCAAACAGTTTCTATTCACTGCTGAAGGAAAAGCAAGACAACCTTTTGACAATGTCCTTTGACTGCCAAAAGAACTTACCCTTGCCAAAAATACCTGATCAGAGTGTGTATTACGGTAGGCAATTATACCTATACAATTTTGCCATTGTAGTAGGTTCCTCTAAATCAAAGTTAACCACTAATAATGTCTTCATGTACACTTGGCTTGAGCATGAAAGTAAGATGGGGTCAAATGAAATATGTTCAGCTCTATACCACAGTTTGTGCCATACAGACATGAGCAACGTACAAACTTTGAGATTAATTGCCGATGGATGCCCTGGGCCAAATAAGAACACAATAGTTGTCTCAATGCTGTGTCACTGGATGTACAAACATGCGCCAGGAGTAACTGGACAATCATTCATGCCTCCTGATAGAATTTTTGGGATCATCGAAAGGCAACAGCGGAAACGAAAAGTGATAGTTGAGCCATCGGAGTACCATACCATCTTGGAACAGTATGGGACCCTTCACATTCTAGGAAGAGACTGGAAGATAGTTGACTGGAAAAGAGCCATTCAAAACATCACTAAACCCACAGCATCATTCCCCTTCCACTTAACGAAAGTAAAACTAGTGATCATCATCAGTGATTCTCAGAATGCTATAAAAGTCCAAAGGGAGCCTAATTATAATTCTGAAATCAACCTACTAGTGTCCTCCTGCAAACGCGGGAAACACGACACACAAACTCGAACACGGTTGTTCCTATTAATGAACAGAAACTGCAGGATGTTTCAAAACTCCTCGAGAAACCCTATGGCGAGTCCTGGAGGGAACGTGAATCCCTGTCGTGGGACATGACATTACTAGGTTCCAGCGGGTCAGGGGCATCAGTTGAATCAGAATGCCTAGAAGGAGAAGATGAAGACACTGTTCCAGATACTATGTAGTAAGTCGATTGCAGTTTGTCAGCTGTTGCACCATGTACTTTCATAAATATTAAAAGAAATTAAAACTGAACACATAGTTTTATGTTCACCTCATACCCTCTCCTCATGTACAACTAGTCAGGTTCAAAACTGTCCATGTCCATTTCAGTTTCACGCAAAAGTGGCCATCTGCAAAGTCAGATGCAAAACTGTCCAAGTCCATTTTTATTTTGCTTATATCTAACATGCAATGAGTTCCTTTTTGTTTTTCTTCTTCAATAGCCCAAATAGTTTTGTACTAATCCATACTTATGTATACAACATACTGTGTAGGGCAGTGTGTATTTACCCAGTAAAAATAGTTTTTCCACTTTTTCTCAAAACCGGTTATGGAGGACATGGACAGTTTTGCATCACTCAATTATTTCGGACATTTATGGAGTCAGAGATTCCATATTACATCCTGTCTTATAGTTTCATCTGTGTGTACTTATCGATGTATCTGCTGACGTACAACGTCTGTTTAATTTCTTTAGTCATTTTTATGTTTTTATTCTTTTGTCTAGCGTCCGCTGGTTTTTGTTCTGTTCCCGCTCTTATTAGGTACGGATGCGTTGTCATGACTGTATGAATGCATGTTAAAATGTACCTTGAGTGCTTATAATTTAGTCAAAGTTAACTTAGCTATGATTTTCATTTCTATATTTCAATCCTCCATGTCACTTTGTCATTAATATTTTATGATTTATGTTTTTCAGACGATCACGGCTGAAAGAGAGGCGCCGACGACCCATTGTTAGTGGACGTATATGGCCTAACACTTCTCGTGTTCAGTCACTAATTTCAAACCGCGTATATCGCTCCACGTCCCTGAGATCGGTGCGCCGATCATTTCATTGGCATCTTGCCGCAGTTTTCACGCAAGTGACCAAAGAATGATTCGGCCCGCCGTCCACTGACAGTGACTTCGTTGTGCGACCTTCACCAGTCGAACACAGGCCCCGCTTCGTTCAAATTATTGATGGTGGTCCATGTTTTATTTTTTAATTTATACTAGCCGATTCACGCCGAACTCGGCACCGAGCGTTGCAGTTTCATCGCGCTGCGCCGTCCGTATCACGGGCGCATACGCGCTCAACCGCCATCTAATGGCACTTTCCTCGTCCTATTAATTTTTACATTTTTTATTCCCCTTTAAGGCTAGGAAACGTATCAAGTTGTACACATCAAAAATAACATTGGTAATTACTGCGCAACAGCTCTGTCCACTACCATGGAACAACTGCTAGATAATTTACATTTACCAAGAAAAAATAACAGCATTTTCTACATCTACATGATTACTCTGCAATTCACATTTAAGTGCTTGGCAGAGGGTTCATCTCTCTCTACCATTCCACTCCCGAACAAAACGCGGGAAAAACGAACACCTAAACCTTTCTGTACGAGCTCTGATTTCTCTTATTTTATTTTGATGATCATTCCTACCTATGTGGGTTGGGCTCAACAAAATATTTTCGCATTCCGAAGAGAAAGTTGGTGACTGAAATTTCGTAAATAGTTCTCGCCGCGATGAAAAACGTCTTTGCTTTAATGACTTCCATCCCAACTCGCGTATCATATCTGCCACACTCTCCCCCCTATTACGTGGTAATACAAAACGCGCTGCCCTTTTTTGCACCCTTTCGATGTCCTCCGTCAATCCCACCTGGTAAGGATCCCACACCGCGCAGCAATATTCTAACAGAGGACGAAGAGTGTAGTGTAACCTGTCTCTTTAGTGGACTTGTTGCATCTTCTAAGTGTCCTGCCAATGAAACGCAACCTTTGGCTCGCCTTCCCTAGAATATTATCTATGTGGTCTTTCCAACTGAAGTTGTTCGTAATTTTAACACCCAGGTACTTAGTAGAATTGACAGCCTTGATAATTTTACTATTTATCGAGTAATCGAATTCCAACGGATTTCTTTTGGAACTCACGTGGATCACCTCAGACTTCTCGTTATTTAGCGTCAACTGCCACCTGCCACCACACAGCAATCTTTTCTAAATCGCTCTGCAACTGATACTGGTCTTCGGATGACCTTACTATACGGTAAATTACAGCATCATCTGCGAACAACCTAAGAGAACTGTTCAGATTGTCAACCAGGTCATTTACATAGATCAGGAACAGCAGAGGTCCCAGGACGCTTCCCTGGGGAACACCTGATATCACTTCAGTTTTACTCGATGATTTGCCGTCTATTACTACGAACTGCGACCTTCCTGACAGGAAATCACGAATCCAGTCGCACAACTGAGACGATACCAAGTAACAAAACTGTACAATAAACTACCAAAAGAGATTAAAGAAACTGCAAAAATACTTACTTACCACCAAGCTATGCAGAGGACAATACTAACACCTCTTCCTTTTTCTGAACTCAACATCTCACCCATTATAAAGTAACGCTGAGTCAGTTTTTCAGGATGGCAAATGTGAGGTTGCGGTACAGAAAGTGACCCAGTGTGTGTGTGTGTGTGTGTGTGTGTGTGTGTGTGTGTGGTTGTGTGTGTGTGTGTGTGTATGTGTGTGTGTGTGTGTGTGTGTGTGTGAAGTGTTATGAAACAATGTGAGTACAGTGACTGATAGCGAGATATAAGTGAACAGCGTGGCATTACACTATTTAACAAGTTATTTGTAAACGAAGTATTGTATACCAGGAGTAAATATAATGATTGTCTCTAACTAGAAGTCCGTTAATGTGTGTGTATACGAATTGGCTTATTTTAAATTGGTCTAAACTTGTAAATACTTTGACATGTCCTATATCCTTGTGAAAAGAGATCTACAGCTGAATAAAGCTGTTACTCTACTACTATAAGTCTCGGAAGCGCCCCCCTCCACCTCCCCCTCCCACGTGTGATCAACATTTGAATTTGACATCTGGGACGAGTGACCTGGTGAATCATATAACAGTGAAAAAAAGTGAAAAACTGTAACACTGTTGTGAAACAGTCTAAATTAACTGAAATGCTTAATGTGAGCATTAGCAACAAATTACGTTAAAGTGTCAAGAAAGGTGAAATACGTTTCGCTAGTTTTGCTTGTGAACACTACCATAAAGAGCAGGAGACCACACCGATAAAAGCAATGTGTCCTGATTGTGAAATTGCAAGGCGTATTGAGTGTGGTAGAACGAAATTAACAGAAGTTATTTATAATGTGACTTGGAAGGAAAATTTCACTCAACTCGCTGAACTTCTCAAAATAAATACATTTTCCCTTATTGTAGACGAATACACTGAACAAGGGTTATATATAGGGTTGCCACACGTCGCGGATTTCGTGGACAGTTCGCGATTTTATGCTCGAAGATGGGTGTCCTGGACGAAGAGGAAAATGTCTGCGAAGGAAAAAAGAGCAAGTTTTGCCGCTGGCCACCGATCAAGTGTTTCATAACTCATGTAAACTTAAACTTGACGATAACCATTGAAACCTGTGCTGATATTCCGTGTCACTTCAGAATCGCTCGGCTATTTTCAGAACATACTGTGGAAGCAGTGCAATAATCTATTCTTTGCGATTGTTTCACTTTTCCGCTGTTGGTTTACAACGTCTCTGCTGTCGGTATATGATAGTCTTTGGTCGTGTAAAGTTATCATTCAGCTGTGCGAAGTGTACTTGTGGTGGTGTTATTGCACAAAATTTGAAATTTAAAATGTCGAAACTAAAAGTTCGTTTCCAAGAAGAATATACTGATGCGTTTCCAAGTATTAAACGTGAAAGAAACGAACATGAGGGTGTCTGCCCTCTGTCCAGGGCTGAGAGAAATATGACTGGTTTAAAGCATAAAGTGAAAGATATAAATCAATTGTAGCAGCATAATTGTGTACATGTTAATAATTTGTGTTCAGTGCTTAATTAAAAAGTTATTTAATGCAATTGCAATTAATTTTCTTCATCATTGACCACTCCTTTATAGACACCATTAGCGCTTGGATTAATTTTCCTTGTTAATTACAACTTCTTTGCTGACAGAATTACTGTTTGAATTATGATAATTATGAAGATTTGGCTAACGTGCAGAAAGGTGAAAGGACATTGTGTGATTCCACGTTCCAGCCACATCTTCATAATTAACAGTGTAAAGTAATGATGAAGATTCAAATGAAATGCAAACCAATGGTCAATTGCACAACATATGGGTGAGTGTTACAACCACACCTTATAATCACCGAATTTTGTCCTTGATTTTCGTCCTTGGATTATGGCAACCATAGTAATATAAAACATTTACATATGGTAGTCCGTGTAATGACAAACGGTAAAATCAATGACAAGTTCCTTGGCCTTATTCCTTTGTATGAATGTATTGTTACATCTTTTAATGACCATGACATATCATATAAAAAAGAAACTTGATAGGTTTTGCTGCAGAAGGACATCCCACATCTCTTCACAATGGAATAGATATGTCATTCATTTCTACTTTGTACTTCCTATGCCTGCATCAAACTGTTTAGAGGAAATGAAGTGTATACAGTTATTTTCAGTCAACTCCTAAGCCTCTAGCTTCACAAAAGGAATTTCAAGATTTTGCAAACGTGAAACCTCACAAGATACTACATCCTCGTTAAATATGGTGGCTTTATGAAGATGGTGGTTGTTCCAATCTGGAGCAATGTGAGGCCTTAACGCTGTA